>NC_089590.1:42209214-42366609 GCF_019320115.1 Miscanthus floridulus | reverse complement strand
GAGTAAAAACAAAAAAATTGAAGCCACATTTTTTACGCTTCCCTCCACCTCCTAACGCTATATCCAAAATGAGGTGGCTAGAAAATTTCATCTTGCCTCCATCCGTATCTTTTTCGCTCTCAAACACTAAAGCCGCTCCTCCATGCCTATAAGAACAAGCCAACAAGCCAACAATCCGTAATCCAAAA
Source organism: Miscanthus floridulus (assembly GCF_019320115.1). Classification (NCBI taxonomy): domain Eukaryota; kingdom Viridiplantae; phylum Streptophyta; class Magnoliopsida; order Poales; family Poaceae; genus Miscanthus; species Miscanthus floridulus. The sequence continues at coordinate 42,366,421 of NC_089590.1, read as the reverse complement.
TGAACAAATCATTCAAAGACCACAAAAAAATAACTATGCCAATTGATCTCAATGCAGCGCCAAGTGAAGATGAAGATGCAATACCTGATCTAAATCTATGTGCTACCATTGAAGATGGAGAAGGTGTTGGAGAAGTTGTGCAGGTCGTGGAAGACCAAATCCATCCAGTAGAAGACTGTGACCCAGCTGTCCATTCATCAAATGATCTTAATTTGCCTCTAGGTAAATTTTATTTTGTAGTTGTAACTGTACTATAATCAATAGATACTCACCATATTTTTTCCCCTTCATGATCACCTAGATGAAGAACCTACCGTCGAAGGTGTTCATGCTGTCGAAGATCTGCATAGCAGCATCCACAATTTTGATCTAAATGTGTAACTAGGTGAGTAAGAAATCTAATTTGTATTGTAAACAAGAAATCTACTTTGTATAGTAAGTAATTAGCGGCCTCCTTGTAGATGACGATGTTGATTGTGTCTTGGACGATCCTAAAAACCAATCACCACACCAGAACAATATTATAAGGAGGCAGCACATAACAAACAAATAAAGACAAGATATATATGGAGAGTTACTAGCAAGAAGTACAAATGGGATATTACACAAAGATACAACAACCATTGTTTCAAATTTACTTCATGTTAAGAGAAGAACTGTTCAGAACATTTGGAAAAAAGTAAAGAGGTGCAGAGCAGCAGGCACTGCAGTAGATCTTGTTTCAAAGAAAGCACAAAATTGTGGACGCAAAATAGTTGATATTGATTTATCACAAGTTACAAATATTCCTTTGAACCAAAGGACTACCATTAGATCTCTTGCAGGGCTCTGAATGTTTAAAAAACAAAGATGCACAAGGTCTTCAAGGACGGTCAGGTTCGCCGTCACTCTAGTATCGTTAAGCCTTATTTGAGGGAACAAAATAAAAGGGAACGGCTAAAGTTTTGTACGTCTATGATAGATGAGCAAACAGTTCATACTGATCCAAAATTCAGAGATATGCGTAACATTATCCATATTGATGAGAAGTGGTTCAATGGCACTAAGAAAAACAAAACCTTCTACATGCTGCCTAGTGAAGATGATCCAGTAAGAACAGTGCAAAACAAAAAATCCATAGACAAAGTCATGTTTCTCGCAGCTGTTGCTAGGCCTAGGTATGATGAGGAAGGAAATTGTTACTTCGATGGAAAACTAGGGATATGGCCCTTTGTAAGACAGGTGATGCCCATTTTTAATCACATTGTGATGCCCATTTTAATCACATTCTCTCTACTTGAAATCATCTTTATTGAGATGTCTGCACCATTTAATTTCATGGTTGTTGCTAGTGCCTTCTTCACTTGAATCTTGCCAGTCCTGTGCTCGTCTACAAGTTCAGATGCCTAACAATTCCTACAAAATTCGCATACCTTAGAGTAGAGGGAAAGGATGTAGGGATGCGAACTGGAAACATTATTAGAGTATCTGATCAACAAATCTAACAAACCTTGGCCTCATCTCCTCCGGGGGTCTAGTCTCCTGTGCCTCCGAGTTAGGAACAAATTCGATGTCGCTCACTTCGGGAGTCAATTCGGCTCCACCGCCTTCGTTGTTGTAGTCAGGGACAAATTCCAAGATCTCGTCACCACTCCCATCTTCCGAATCAAGGGCGAAATCGACACCCTCCACAGCTGGCCGAGGTTCAGGGTACCACAGCCACCATGTTCCGCGCGCGGCCTTGCCCTTTCCACACCGCCGGCCAGCAGCCTGAGGAGGAACTCCCCATCGACGAAGGTGGAGAGGGCTTGAGCGGCGACGATACTGTGGGCGACGCATCTCCTTCAAATGCCGCCTGGATCTGCAAGTGCGACGATGCGTGCGGAGTTTTCTCGGTGGGGAGAAGAACGGTAGCGGTGGAGTTCTCGTGGGGAGGGGATGAACGGATAAGTAGAAGAGAGAATAAATGAAAAAGGAAGTAGCAGATCACATATTTTTATTTAAGTCAACATTATCTTCTTGTTCCCCAAATGCACTATATTTGGGTACACCTCTCAAATGCCAAGGGAGTAGAGTGTATGTCCCTAAGGTTAGTGGTTAGGATATCTTTAAAGCAACTCTAAGAGCTTCTTTATATCGTTCCTAATTTGTAGAACAGATTTTGGTAAAAAAAAATATCCTTCAACATCTTCTTAGTTACGTCTCCAAATATTGTTATTATCTATTCCAGATTTCTATTTATCCAAAGATAGAGAGTGGGTTTGGCTCTCGAAAGTGCACACAAGATATAAAAAATCTATTAAAGGGTAAAAAGATATAGATAACAACTTTATTTAAATGACTCTTCAAATGATGATTTGGAAAGTGTGTTTAAGAAAGACTCTTGGAGATACTCATACGATGTCTTATTAGGTGGTTCAACATAGAATTAGTCACTGAGCGTGTAGATCTAATCATTGTTTTATACTAGATTGTAACATATAAGATTACAATAATACATTTTGAAAACAGGTATACATTTATTATTTAAATGTTTTCAAGCCAAATATTTGAAGATCCAAATTTCAAAAGTAGGCACGCACATCTAGTATTTGCAGATAAATAGAGTACCAATTAGTAATAACTTTTGTATAATATCGTTTATGTTCATGGTACCCTTGTTTAATTTCTTTAGTCTATCATATCATTATTTAAGTTTTATGGATCAACTTGAAAAATATTGTTTGTCGAATAGGGTTGACATATGTTATATTATTATAATTAGAGACGACTGAGCAATATTTCTTTAGCCTTTGACAATATTTTTTAAAAGCAACTGACAAAAATATATCAGACATGTATTAGTTGAGAGGGAGCACCATATAAAATCACAACTTACACTACACATAAGAAAACAAAACCACAACAAACCTTTAAAGCATCGGCTACCAAACACCACCTTACACACTCCAGAAGATAGTATGAAGAGAGGAGGTTTTCAAATGCCACCAAGGCCAATAGGAGAATCACACACCTCTGACAACATAAACACAAGCTGACAATGCAAGCACAACATTTTCGGTATTTCACCCTCTATACTACATATTGTTACATGTTAAAGAGTTCTTTGTTAGCTAAGTAGCTAGTGTCATTTATTCGTACGCCGAAGAACACCAGCAGCTTCAGTAGCACAGCCTAAGTAAAAGCCCATCACTCGTGCAGACGGGGAAGCGTGTACTCTGCAAAACGGAAACAAGAACCGATCGTTCACCTTTTTTACCACCAAATTCATAGCATAGCAGAATACAATGTACCAGTTGTTGCACGAAACTTTCGAAACGAATACGCACCGCGCACTTGTACCCGACGGGGCGGCTTCGCCATGTTGCAGCGCTTGGGGCCGGATGGTGATGACCGCCTCCAGGTCGACGCCGGAGTGCTTCACGACGTTGGAGAGCAGCAGCGCGCAGAGGCACTCCGGGCTGTGCCGCCGCCCGACGTCCCGCACAGCCACGCGCAGCAGCTGCCCGACGGCGCGGCCTCCGGGTCCTCCACCGCCGACGCACATGGCGCGAGCTTCAGCGCCAGGTGGTCCGGCCTCGTCGATCCGCACTAGCCACCGGCGCCCGCGCCGGAGCCGTCCGCGCCACGCGGCGTGATAAGGACTGCGGCGCCGGCCAGGACCAGAGCGAGGAGGAAGAGGGACCTCATTGCCATTGTCGTCTCGATGTCAGGCTAGTTCTCTCTAACTATCCGTGTGTCTTCTTGTGGCTGAAACGGCATGCTAACCTGCTAAGCTGCTGCTGCTTATATAGCGTCGAGCGTTGATAGATAGAGATAGAGAACACAGAAGCCATGCCCATGATGGCGGGAGGCCCAAATGGGTCGAGTTCTATCTGCTTTGGGGGACACTTGGCGAACCCGTACGCGTCATCCAGTAGAGTTGTGCAAGCTCAGGCCATGGCGGGAATGCGTGCGTCGCGCACACAAGGCTCAGTCGAGCATTCCATTGGGCTACTCTTAGCTTTTTGGTTGATGGAATGCATGGTAAGAGCTTAGATTTTTACATTTTAGACACCGGTATGTATAGTTTCGAAAGTGGATTATTATCAGTTTTTGACAGCAAGATTGCACTGTACTTTCTTGCGCACACCCTCCCTGTGTACTTTTGACTTTCCGATCCATGAAAGAGGACGCCAGGAATGCCATGGCACGGGCGCACACGGCACGTCGGCACGCGGCTACACTTTGATGGGCTTGGGCAATGAGACCTGTCTTTTTCCAAGAGATTTCCTTGCCTGAAACAGCTTTGCCATGCGAGACGATGCCCCAATCTCGATTTTCCCAGCTCCCCGGTGGGCGGTGGGCGAAGCACGGCAATGCGCGGGCGCGTGGCGGTGCCATCATTTCCAGGAAACTGTCAAAGCTTAAGCGCACACGAGGCGAAGTTGTGCCGCTGTTTCTGATTTAAAGTAAAATCATCTAAACTGGAACTTTACAGATTTCTAGTAAAATCATCTCAAGATGGAGGAGCTTCGTACAATAGATAATGGATGGTAAGTGACAAGGTTGGCCACACATGGTGATGACCATTGTTCATCATATAGATGATGATGAGTTGGAGACTGGATGCTCGCGGGCATCACATGGAAATAAAATTGAATGCGCAAGAGAAAATTATAATTTGTAGGATATTTTATTTCACTGGTTATTGGTGTGTAGATAAGTGCACGACCGGTTTTAGGATAGATAGTCTTACTATCAAGAAGAGCAAACTCGTTCTGCACCTTGGTTATCTAGTGCCACTTGTAATGTCTGACATGCATTGCTTAGAGAGGCAATTTTTAAATACTAACATGTGTTAAAGGTGTTGGTTGTCTCGTGGGATACACTTGGAGTTAGCAAATTTTTAAAAAGGTTTGTTAATGATTTGAACAAGTGTTTGAAGATGAGCTGTTTGGGGTGTTTTTCACCCTACTAGATAAGTCTTGTGCTCCTGAGAGAGTTGACACTAGAGATTAGGCTCTTTGCATCATGGGCTTTGTGCTGACTTTGGATGCTCTGGCTGGGCCGCACGGTTTGACCAGGCCTAGGGGCGGTCTGACCGCAGGCCATGTCCAGAGGAGCAGTAGACGTGTGATATCTTCTAATCAGCCTGTTCGGGAGGCCGTATCGTATCATGGATTATTTACTGTTGGCTGGTTTGGTGTGAGAGAAAAACACTGTTCCTGGCTGGAAATTTACGATCGTTTACGAGCAAGCGAACAGGCTGTGGTGCTATGTGTTTGTCGATGAAATCTGGTTGGCAGTCTATCAAGGGGTATATCTATGGTGGTAAATGAATCGGTGGATGTGCGCGTGATGGAATTAGATGGCGACACAGAACACAAGAGACAACGATTAGATAAGTTCAGGCCGTCAGCTTGACGTAATACCCTACGTCCTGTGCCTTTGGTGGGTTGCATTATTAGATATCAGATAAAAAACGAGGGGGTCCCTACCCGCCTTATGTAGCTCGGGGGATAGGGTTACATGTCGGTTGCATCTATCCTGATAAGTTACCTGATACATGTTTACAAGGAATACGATATCTAGCATATACGATCAAATCTTCCTTCGTCATCAAAGATGCTTCACGCAGCCTTGCGACGCACGCCGACCTGTGCCGTGCCCCGCCTGGGGTGATCTTGTGGGCTGGGCTCCCCTAGCGGCTCGGCCCATGTACAACCCTATGGGTATATGGGATTATACCTCCACAGCTAGTCCCCGAGCACCTTGTATCCACTAAGCAACGCCATCTTGAGCTTGTCTGAGCAGTTCAACTTGCAGTCGGTCACTAGAAACAGGCGTCCAACCAGTTTAACTGGGAGGCAAGCTGTTGAATCAAACGTACGCCCAGTTTAACCGGGCGCCGAGCAGTTGAGATAGGTGTCCGACCAGTTCAACTAGGAGGCGAGCTTAGACATAATCAAAGGTAAGGTTTGCCAGAAGGATGTAAGGAGCTAAAGTAAAAAAATTTGAAGCCTTCACCTTAGGTGAAGTGTGCCCACTTATGTTCCGGGCGGCGAAGTTGGACGCTTAGCGTGGAGGAACTTAGTCCCTCAAGAGCGAAGAAAGATGCTTAGCATCGATGCCTTAGGCAAGATTGACTCTTAGAGCCAAACAGGAGGCAATGACGATTGCCATCCACTACTTAGTCGTTTCGAAGAGAACCGGGTCCTAGAAATAAGCACATTCACCACAATATAAAGTATGCCCACTTAGTCCCAGAGCCTGACACTAAGTGAAGAATTCACATGGTGCCAGAGTCAAAATTTGTAGTCTTCATATACCAAACCAGTCCCCAGCTTAGCTAGAAACTAGTCCCCAGCTTAGCTGAGAAGAATCAATATAGTCATCGCTAGATGACATATACCCACGTAGTCCCCGAGACTGCTAGAAGACTGTGAAGAAATCTTGTAGTAGGATTTTAAAGATAAAGTCGCACTTTAAAATTCCCAAATAAATCGGTGAAATAGTGCTTAGCACTTAAATCTATTTTGGCGACGCGGTTTCAGTTGTGAATACGCTAGGCCCATTTATCGGCACCGGAAAGTGCGCGGAGATTTTGGAGGTGGGAACAGCGCGGCAGGCACGGTTTCCCAAAAACCCTTGAAAGCAAAGAGTCAGGGGTCAAACCGTTATAAGGCGTCGCGGCCGCGGCGCACACTCCCCATCATTTCTCCGTCGCATCGTCTTCTTCCTTGCTCATCTCGCCTCCGCACCATACAACCGCTCTGCCATTAGGTCTATTCCAAGCGCATAAGCCATCCCTTCTTCCCTAGATCTGCTTAATGGCACCAAAGAGAAACCGTGGGAGCTCGAGGGTGGTGGCACGCGGAGTGAACAACGAGGAGGAGTGGGCGCAGTCCATCAGCGATGAGGCGGCGCTCAATGCCCTGGTGATAGACGGAGTGCTGACCGATAGGGTAATGGCGGGATGGCGTCCTTCATTTTGTGAGGAATTCCCCACACCCCGCACTGATGAATTAGTCATCTTTGAAGATTACTTCTACCAGGGATTTGGTGTTTCCATTCATCTGTTTCTTCACGAACTAATCGATTACTATGGGATCAGTCTCTGTAATCTCAACCCGAACTCTATCCTTCACGTATCCATCTTCATCAATTTTTGCGAGGCGTATCTAGGAATCCTTCCCCATTTCGACCTCTTTCATCATTTCTTTTGTCTCAAAATCTAAGGGAATCTGGATCTAGGGTTGTGGGCACCGCCTATCTATAGCTTTAAGACGGGATGGCGAGCCAATACATCGTCGTCTCACTCAACACAAATGTGATGTACTAGGCATCAAAATGGTTTTATATCCAGCAGGTGGAGCCGTATGTTGCATGTGATGTAGACCAGATCTTGGCGAGCAATTCCAAGTGGTCAGAGAGGTCCATCTCTAATGGGATGGAGCAGGTGAGGGAGCTCCTGAGGTTGATTGACCACAGGAGAGTTGATGGCGTCATTGTGGCCAATGGGATCCAACCCAGCAAAGAGAGGGCACACCCTAGATTCGAGTTCCGAGGAGACACTGACGGGACCTGGGAGGTGCCCAAGGAGATTGACTGGGACGAGGCCAAGCGCCGAGTCTCAATACTCTTTACCCTCGCAAGTCGACTGTCCGTTAAGGATCAGCAGTGGGCCTTCCACGTCAGGAACCTCCCTCCAATGGTAAGATTCTTTTGCGATGTTCACTTGATCATTCTTGTTGTGCGTTGTATTCATTTGTGTTGTTGAAGATTCAGGGGCAGGACCGAGCGGTGTATTTTTTGGCGGTGCCCTCAGCAGACTGGCCAAGAGGTGTGGATGCTTGTCCAAGCTGTCCCATCATCATCCAAGCTCGAATGCTAACGACAAAGGGTCTAAGAGCCATGGAGCTAGAAGTGATGATGGGCGAACGACATATGTCCACGAGAAGCTTCAGGGCAAGCGGCCCGTTAATGAGGAGTCATCCACGAAAAGGAGGAAAACAACAAGGTCCTCCTGAGGTGAGGAGGGGCCAGTTAGTATTGGTGGTTCCACCCAGCCTCGAAGGTGGCAGATGGTGCTGTTAGAGACATCCTCTAATGATGACCTGGTGGCGCCTCCACCTCCGAGAGCCGAGACGCCTCCACCGGCTGTCCCGGTAGGAGCAGAGATGCGAGAGCGGCAGTGAGCATGGGAGACTGCGGTGGCTGTCCCCGAGGATGCTCAGGGAACCACGACACCTGTGGCCAGGATCAGTGGGTGATTCCCTGAGCTGACACGGGTGGCGATGACTCCAGTCCTCGAGCTGACTCGAATGGTGGCGTCTAAGGCGACGAGGATGACTAGTCCAAGGACGGCAGAGGTGCCAAGTGGCTCTACCACAGGGCAGGGCGGCTCAGGAAGGGATTGCCGATTTAGGACGACTCGGCATGAATCGCAGTTGTAAGTTTCCTTCATCCTCAGATTTTTGCAAATATGAGAATGTTTCTTGATAAGTTGTTTCCTGATTGTAGCGTGGAGTTGATAGAGGAGCTACATCCATCGGCTACTGACGATGGGCAGCAGGCAGCGGAGCCGAAGGCTCCTAGCACTGAGTAGGGGCAAGCAGAGGTGGATCTGGTCGTTCGCACCATAGAGGAGACGCCTGCTACGGAGTTGGTCGCCCCAGCGATGGAGCTGCCAGCCACCGGGCCGACCTCTCCCGACAATAAGGCTCATAATGAGGGAGCCCTGCTGATGCGTCGAGCGACAAAGAAGCATGGACCACGGTGGTGTCATCAGGTGGTCCTATCGGAGCGGGGTTGGAGGCCACGGGGGATGCGGCAAGTAGTGTGATGGAGGGTCCGGCCGTGGCTACAGAGCAAGCAACCCCTTCGGTGGTGTCGGTGGCCCAGATGGGGCTCGAACATCCTATCCGAGCACAGCAGCAACCGAGGAGGGCTCCTCCGAGGGCAGCTGCTGTGGAAGTTAAAGAGATTGTCTGGGAGCCCATTCAGCCTCGTTAGGTCCTCCGCATGGTCATCCGGTGTGGTGATGAATTCGGCATGCTAGAGGAGGGGGAGGTGAGCGTGGAAACAAAGAGGCAGAGAGCCGACCTATCGGCAATGATTGGCCAAATTGAGGTGATCCTAAAGTATTTTTTTGTCGTGTCTATTATTGAATGCAGTTTGAGAACATGTGTGGTTGCAGAACATAATGAAGATATCCGAGCAGCGCCGGTGGCAATTGGAAGAGATGACCCCGGTGCTGGAGGAAAACAAAAACCTCCAGGCATTGATGACCAACCTCTAGATGCGCCTGCTCCAAGAACACCACCTTAGGGAGTATTTGGAAGTGAAGGTCCTGGTGTTGGAGAAGGATCGACAACCAATCGCTAGTTGAGCAGCTTAGTCGTAGTACCGACCAGGAGAAAGGTCGACCCTAAGGCCACGGGCTCTGTCTCGTCCAACTTTGAGGCCATGAGGGTCTCACCCAAGGCCACAGGCTCCGTCTCGCCTGACCTCAAGGCCGTGGGCTCTATCTCGCCCGAACCCTAGGCTGTGGGCTCCGTCTCGCCCAACCTCAAGGCTACGAGCTCCATCTCGCCTAACCTCGAGGCCGCGGGCTATGCTCGCTCGACCCTTAGGCCATGGCCTCGAGGCCACGGGCTTTGTCTCGCCTTACCCCTTGGGTTCATGCTTCGTCTCGCTCGACCCCTTAGGTGTGGACTCTGTCTCGCTCGACCCCAAGGATGCGGGTTTCGTCTCATCCGATGGGGACCCATACCACCGCCAACCGCTCTAGGTCCAAGCGTATGGGCCTGCGTCCAAACTCTGACACCAAGGAAGAGACTAGCATGCCTTGATGTAATCTGTGGCCATGATGGGTCATACCTAAGGATTCACATCAAGAACAGCATCGGGCATGCCGATGCTATTCTGCCTAACCCTGGTACGAACACTGATAGGCATGTCAGTTCACCATGACGTCCGCTAGGATGGAATGGAACTCCTTGACTGGCAGATGATGCCTACGCATGGTGCCAGTGATGAATAGGGCCGTGGCGTGGAGCCATACCTGTTGACATCTAAGGATTGGCGGGACCCACATGAAGGAGAAGAAGGATTCGATGATCCTAGAAGACTTCTTCTCTCTCTCATTCTTCTCTTTTTCCTCCGCTATAACCCACGTTTTCCCGTCACCTATAAAAGGGGAAGCAGGGAGCCCTATGAAGGAAGATCTAGATCCATACGAGACCAAACCACAAGATAAAAATACAAGAGCATGGCACAAGCACACAACTGAGCAGCGATCGAGCTCTCAACACCCGTTCACTCCTTTCACTAGAGACTTGGGATCCTTTTCCTCTCTCGCCTGTTTGTAACCCCTACTACAAACCAAGTGCTGGTAACATGAGCAGCAGCAAACTGGACATAGAGTTGTTCCGCCTGAACCAGTATAAACCCTTGTGTCCTCCGAGCACACCATCCGAGCTAGATGCGCGAATACAAATTTATTCATCGGTGGTCCAAAAACACCAACAAGAGTTGAGTCATATAGTCAAATCAAGGTATGCATGTGCGTGGATATATGGTGGCTAACATAATTCTATTATGCTCCTTGAAAACTTATCTCTGTTTTGGACCTATGAAACAACTTTGCAAGAAAACATGGGCTATCTTATTCATCTCTCTCTTTTTTCAGGCAGGCATCTTAGTACCCATTGTTTTTAATATCTCGGACACTTGTCCATTTTTTTCCAATTCTTCTCTCTTTTTTTCTTTCTTTTTTTCACGAATAACTTTTGCATAGCCCATGCTTCTTTTCTGCAACAAACTTTTAAGAGATAGCAACAAGAACTTGGAGCATTTATTTGGTGGATATCCTATCAAGCATATTTTTTATGTTCACTCCTAGTGTAGGAGTAAAACATTTTTGGGTGGATCTAGATGGAATGGTATGGTTTTGCGCCTACCCCTAGTGTAGGAGTAGTGCATACACTAGTAGGAATATCCACTTATGTGACGATCAGATTTCGTCACTGAAGGAGCCAAATTCGTCATAAATTTAGTTTTAAGACGAATTTATGACAAAAATTAGTTCGTCATAGAAGTCGCGTCATACTTGAAATTCTATGACGATTTTCGTAAATCGTCATAGAAGTGGCTTGATCTGTGATGAAAAACAGAACATCATAGAACTATTTTGGCATGTGTGTTAGGGGGGCTGCCACGCTGGTGGGTTCTTTCGTTGAAGATGCTTTCCACATGTATATGCTATAGCCGGTTGCATTAGAGATGGTTCGGGTACGTGTCACCTTTTTATTGCACAACGTGGCCATCTCTAGTTCTTGCACGTTTTAGATTCTTACTGGACCACGTGTCGTATTCCTGTTGTTCCACATGTTAGTTTTCTATGGGCACACGTGTCATGTTACGATTGGATCACGTGTCACTTCTTTATTGGACCATGTGGCATATTTTTATTGGTCCACTGGTCGTTTCTTATTCGACCACGCGTCACGGCACTGTCTATCCATGTTTCGCATTTTTATTCAGCAACTTGGCATGATGACATCCTTTCACGTGTTGGATTTTTAATAGCCCATGTGTCGTGCTCTGGCTATTTCACGGGTCATGCACTTCTTCCTCCACGTGTTGCATTTTTATTTGATCACGTGGCCTATTCTGGTTCTACTGTGCGGAGTTCAATCAATTCATCATAGAAGTAATTCGAGATCGTCGCTACTTCATAGATTGACTACATAACAATTCAGCTAGGCAATCAAATAACCACAATTAACATTTCACACGTTAGCAGCGAACCACTGACAGAGTATCACAACATCAAACCATCACATGCGTCCACACAATAGACCACAAATGTTCACCACATCAAGCCATAGGACTTGAAGATAGAGAGTTAATTACTAGGAGAGCTTAAGCGCAAGACTAGCTCACTAAGCCTATTGTACTCTGCCTATTTTTGTTGCTTGAACTCCTCAAGCTCCCTTTTAGCCTTTTCTGTCCTCACCTTTAGTTCATCCATTAGTTTGAAAAGCTCAGATGTACTTTCCTGTTCACCAGCAAGCTGCTCCTAAAGTGTCATCTCTGTCGATGTCTCTGCTCTGGTGGAGCTTCTTAGGATACCAGCATTCTTAAAAAAAGGTTTTTGCTGCTTGCCTAGGATGGGCGCTTGCCCTGGTAGAGGCAGAGAACCTTGGAAACAACATCAGCACTAGTCATTTGTTGTTGTCCATCAGCAATAGGTTCTACTTGCATAGCTTCCATAGCTTCCTACAAAATTTAATCAGTAAAACATTAGGTTACAGGTAGTAGAAGAGTACTTCAACTAAAAACCCTAGAGATTAATTCATAACAAGTAATGCATAGGACTTCCTTAGACGACTGCTGATAGAGATTACATAAGCATAATGCATAGGTATTTTGCAACCTACTGCGGTAGAGATTACATAAGCACAATGTATAGGTACCATAATGAATGGTGTAAAATTACAACTACAAAATTAAATGATGTTGCCACATTAGGCTCCTGCTGCGTTTCCTTCTTTTATGGTAATGGGTTCAATAGATTTCAAGGAAAGCAAATAAAGGTACTTACAACTGCTACTCTTGCAGCATCGCTCAGGCCCTTTTTGTACTAGTATGGAAGTCCTTGAAGACTTCCACAGCATTAACATCTTCATTAGGTCGACCATGTTGTTCAAGTCTTGGATCATCATGTTGTTCATCAAGTCCTTGATCGTGTTCTATGACCTTTCTCTTGTTCTCCTTCTGTTCACATTGCACATGAGTTTCTATTTATATTTATACAAAGGCAAGAGTAACAATAAAACACAACCATCACTTACAAATGTTTGCAGCTGGACAACATAGGAGCGATATCCTGTAGACTGGTGGTACTTCAGTTTTGCACGATTTTGCTTATTCGTCTCAGATGTTTCCTATGGCTTCATTTGTGTTAGACTGCAGCACAACTATACCATAGCAAGACTAGATAGGAAATTGATGGGTGCACACACACCTTGTTCTTAGCACTAGACCAAGTCTCGACAAGTTCACACCATTGTGCATCACTCATGCATAGGACAGGAGAGGTCATAGGGATCTGATCAGCAGGGATGCCATTGAAGTAGGTTTGCTTCAACCTATAGCGTGCCTGCCATACCCCACACTGCAATACATTCCAGCAAGCTTCTTGTGTTGGTGGGTGAGCCTTGTCAATGTCTAGCCTTGACTGCACGTAGTAGTCCGAATGAAAAGTAAATCCGTTAAAGTTGCTCAAATCAGAGTTGAATGTCAAGAGAGGATACCCATACATACAGTTAGCTTGTTCACAAAATTCCTATAATGGACGACACCGGAGGGCTTCTTGTAATGTTTCCAATGTGTCAAAATTAGTATTTGATGCCTAACTAGTACATCTGCCTCTGAGGCAAACTTGGCAGTTTGCACTAGATCATGTGGACTTTTGTTCCCCTCGGCAATAGAGATGGGCATCCTCAACCCTCCCATTGATTTGCTCATTTTGTCAAGCAAAATCCCACGAGTTTGAGGCCTCAACTTCCTCGCCCTTCTCGACAATGGTACTATAAAGTTTTCATACATTTAGATTGTTAGAAAAGTAACATGGATATCAAATAGCTAGTGCGAATTGATTGATAGACATATGTAAGGTAATATCAACCTAGGCAACTTTTATTGTTCTACGGGTAGGTGGAGATGGGAGTTTGCTCAGAGGGCTGCTCTTTGGCATGGCTATCATCATCTAGCCATGAGCAGTCTCCCACAGGGCTAGGTAGCTTAGAGGGCTCCTCTTCGGCATGGCTATGATCATCTAGCCATGGACAGTCTCTCATAGGGCTAGGTAGCTTAGAGGACTCCTCTTTGGCATGGCTATCATCATCTGGCCATGGGCAGTCTCTCACAGGGCTTGGTAAGGTGATGTCCCAACAAATGTCTTTAGTCAATTCATAAAGTTTGAATTGATCCCTGTGTATAGGTGTCCGTGGTGATGGAGAATTATGTTCACCTACTGCTGATACCTCCACCCTTTTGCCAGTGGAAGCCCTCTGAGTACAAAATCCATGAGCAAACTCTCCTGGTTGTGTTGAATTCAACCGCTTGGAGTGCCTTCTCCCAGGACTCATGGTAGAGCCTCCTCTATGGCTCCTTCGACCCATACACTAAAATTGGAGATATAAACTTAAGCAGCAAGCATGTACAAATTGCATTGCTATCCAAATAGTAAAGCATTCCATTGCTACCTACACCCCCACCCCTCCAAACTAAATACAAGATAGAACAAGCACCTCAATTGCTAGGGGTACTGGCTCATCTTCTAAATCTGAATATGTTTCATCTGTAACATCGAATCCCTCAACTACCTCTCTTGGTTTAGGGATATATTCAAAATCTTCACCATGCCTACCCTTTGTGCTTGACTTTTTTGCCTTTGAAGACACAGGTTTTGGGCCCACACGTATTTCAAGTTCTTCCATCTTTCTAGATTACAAAAGCATTTATTAACTAAAGCTTCTACGGAATGACAACACAACAGAGCAAGAGTATGCAAATAAGTGCCTAACTAGTAACTACAGCTTATATGGAAGTCATTAATCCAATAAAGCACATGTTAGCTACACTCAACTATAGGAAATATGTAACCCCACCGCTATCTACATATCCTTGGTTCAGCCTCTATAGTAGAGCACACATCGTAAAAGGAATTTGGGTACCTCTTCCTCCGTGTCCATGTTCAGATCAGGTCTTATCATCGTGGTCGCAAAGCTGGTGCGATCAGTGTTGACGAAGTGGTAATAGATCTGGCTTCGGCTAGGTTTTAGATCTAGTCAGTTGTGGTAGGTGTCGAGGTAGGGCATTAGGATCTGGCTTGTACCGTTGTCGAGGCTAGGGTTCAGAAATGTATAAGAGAGGGTGCGGCTAGAGAGTGGTGAGGGAGTCGAGCTGCTGTGCCGATGGCGCCTAGGGTCCGGAGCAGGGTGGCAAAGGGGGTGGCTGGAGAATGTAGATGGAGGCAGAGACGGCGAATCTTTATGCTCTTATGTGGCCATCACATTACCACAAATGCCCTTGTATGAAATCAATGGCGTGGTAAACTTATTTTCCAAGCGGAGGGCATAAGAGAGACCTCTAATTTTCGGTGCGTGTTGGCGTGACTGCTCGGCGTGGTGCGAAATCAATTTTTCAGGGCATGTTGGTGGGACTGCTCGGTGCGTTGCTCAGCAGAGACTAAAATTTATTCCGTGTTTTAATAGGAAATGGTTACGACAAAATGTTACTTACCTAATATCCATGTTTTCATTTTTTCTCCTGTGCACCTATTTATATATCTGATGAGTTAGTTGTTGCCTTTTTGGTTTTTTCATAACAATATAAATAAACATAAAACTAAAAGAGGATGATAATAAATAATTAAAAGATGCATGAATTTGACACCTAAAAATTACCAAAAAAATAAAAAATAAACCTACTCATTGTAGCTTGTTGCGCTGCATCTGCTGATTATTTTTTTTATTTGTGTGACTGCATCTGCGGCTGTTTTAACTAAGGCATATAATTTGGAAGCAAGAGGAAGGCAGGCCCAGGGATGAAAAACCCTCCATAAATAACTAAATGGGTTATTGATATCTCCACAAATTTCCCAACCTAGAAAAATTCATGGATTATAAGGGGATTTGAGTTTCTAGAGAAAGAGAAAAAACATCCTCCTCCTCGCTAGTGCTCTGGTGATTCGCTGAACGAGTCGTAGTACTCCGGATTGTCCTACTCCTCACTAGAGTCGCAGTCGGTGCTGTACTTTGCCGTCGCTCAAGTACATTCCCATTGCTCGTCGCCGTTACTACTTGAATCACCAGTGTAGTAGTCGAGGGGTTGACGCGTTTTCCTACTCTAATAACGAGAAAGTCCGTAGCTCTGTGTATTTAACGCGTCAGACTTTCTCATCATCAGAACAGGAAAACATGCCCACCCCTTGACTACTACTCTGACTGCTCGTATTCTGAATCTATTTTATTAGTAATTAGTAATGCTACGGGGAATCACATCTTCTAACATTTGTTAGCGTCTGTGTTGAGTATAAATATCCTTCCTGGTCTCTTTTACTTTTCCCTTGCAAGTTGCTAGCCAAGGAGGCAGTGTTACAACTTCGTTAGCAGCTATTGCCCATAGATCTACAGTGATTGTCCTTGTTGAGGTGAGTTTTAGTTTCTTTGTAATTTTATTCTAGTGAGGATCAAGATATCAATCGAGGCTAAGATATGGCCTAGGCAATATTCTGTTTCTTTGTATAGGTTCTTGCTTGTTCAAGGTGTAGTGTTTTTTCATATGTGGTTTTTTCTAATGATTTTTTCCTTATGTTTTTTTGTTCTGTATACAGAGAGATGTCGTCGTACCACAACACCCATGTTTACTCCACCAGCAAGATTGCGTTTTGGTGGCTAGGAGTGTCGCCAGGTATCATAGAAGGGGTGCTTGTTGCTTGGGGACGTCATGTTCATCAACAACCCCTACTAATCATTGTTGAAGCTGCACTTCGTTATATGCTTGGTAAAGATTGCTTTGTTATAGTTGTCGAAGACAATGATAGTGGCGAGTTTTTTGTCCGTGTTAGGAATTTCGAGCAAATGAAATGACTTAGTAGTGTTACTATGTTTGTGGGAGGAGACTCTGTCATCTTCACTCATGTTGATCGATTAAATGCAATTTGTCAACCATCTAACATGAGCCCCTTGGAAAGATGAGATGTTTTAGACATTAGAGATTAGAGAAATGCTATGTAATGTACTTTTGTATATAAAGGAATGAAGTTATTATGTTGGTCGAACTATATTTATCTTCCTTTATTTCTTTCATACTTCATATACTTTGGTTGATTCTTATTACATTGAGTTTTTTTTTATTTGGTCACATTTGACAATTCTGACTCCTCAATTTGTGATGGAGGGAATAGTTGAATTTAGATTTGGGCTGATCGCAACCATCAAAGGATGGATGCATAGCCATTGAAATGTTTGTGCACCCTATAGATAGAACGATCATCTAACATTTTCACTAGCCAGACACTAGTGGAGCGATAAGGTTTATCACAGAAGGTCCGGTGGTTTGAAATCGTGACTACCCAGATAGTATTGTTGAACGACGTGTGGCGTCCATTTTCATCTTGTAGGCTCTAGGATTCCTGCGCAGGCGTGCGCGCGTGGGTGGCGTCAGCAGGGACGTCGCCTCCCTGCCTGTCGCATTGATGTGACAGTGCTAAGCCGAACCGCCTACCCATGCAAACGTGTCAGTGGTCGTGGGTCGTGGGTAGGTTCCACGTGTTATCTGCTCCCTTTTGCAATCATCCATCTATCTTCCCACCCCAGATCTCCTCCTTCCATCCCATAGCTTTTGCCCTCTACCCTACTGCGCCCTTTGCGCAGCCGACTCCTCTTGCGAGGACCATGACCACGCAGTGGATGAAGTCATCCATCGACCGCAAGGCGTTTGATGAGCTATGACTAAACGCGGTGATCCCGGAGGTCGACAATGTGATCAGGTGGAGAGTCCTACCGAGAACCGAAGTGGAGCCGAGGCCAGAGGAGAATGAGGTCGTCTCTTTCGCTCATTTCCACTCTTTTGGGTTTGGGGTGCTGACGCACCCCTTACTCTAGTGGTACTATACTACTACGGGCTCCGCCTCCATGACTTGACCCCAGAGGGGATCCTCCACCTCTCCATCTTCATCATGCTGTGCGAGGGCTTCCTGGGAGTCCCTAGCCACTATTGATGAGGACATGACACCCATGCATATGACCATGTTTGGCGCATGGTATGGAGGGGTAGGAGGCCAGCAAGGGTGTCCAAGTTAAGAAGGAGGCCCGAGACTAATTCGGTTCGAGTCCCTGAGGTGGAGGCCTAAAGCAACTCAACTTCGAGTCTGCCTCGGCCTTCAGGACCAGTCTACCTTAAACTGGTCACCCAGGACGCATCTAGACTCCGTTTTCGACGATCCACATATGGTTGGAAAGCTAATTTGATAAGGAAGCCAATCTAGATGGTACCACATCAAAAGGCCTTTAGAATTAACAGGAATCATTGAAACAATTCAACGTCTAGAACCTATCAGGGTGCTGAGACACCGTCTTTTGGTCCATTGGACCGTGTATCATGTTTTGGCCCATTAGGGGGCGCGTCCAGGGTAGGCGATGACCCTAAGACCTTTATAATCATACACCGCTGCCATCATTAGGTTTTAGGTTTTGCTTAGATTAATCTATCAAGAACAGTTTCATCGTTCATCGGTTTGTGAGACCCCAACTTCGTGAGACTAATCATTCATCTGCAATTTGGTTGTTTTCTTTCTTGTTCTTGCTTGTGTTCTTCGTTGCGCAGGCAGGGATTAGCCTTCTTGGTGAGGTCAAGCAGATCTGTGTCTTTGTTGATAACCAAAGGAGTTGTGGTGCTAAGATTGTAGGGTTTGATCTTTCGATCTGAAGCCGGATCGGTGTGTCATTCTCCGCCACAACGATAGTTACCTCTACCTGACGGAAGATCAGGATCTCCGTTCCTATTAAGTGGTAATTAGATCTAAGGTATACTGTTAGGTTCTCATTTATCCCCTAGTTTTGAGTGTTTCACATTCGTTCCATAGTCCAGTGCTATATTTTTTTCCTGTCCTAGAACCTTCCGCATCATAGCCTTTGCATATTTCGGTTTCAGAGTCCGTCGTGTTGAGTTTGTGTCCTGGTCGAGGTCTTGTTGCTGGTTGGGTCATGTTAGAGTCTAGTTCATGTGTTTTCCCCCATCGTTTCCATCAAATCCTTGCTGACGTGACCAATTTTGCACGTATTGTTCCTATTTTGTCCTCTAATTCAGAGTCTGTTCTTAAAACTGGTCTAGTTTTTGCATACGAACTCCGATTTCGACGTTCCATATATCAAAATCGATCAAAAAACTTTTTGGATCCGTCCATCCCTTGCTTTATTGGGGTCAGAAAAATTTATTTTGGTAAAAAATAGGTCACAAGATTCTCTTTTCGTGGTCACAAGCTTTTTATCAATTTTGAGAACGTCTTCTGAAATTTCCATAGGCCACACCTTTCACTTGTTTAAGCTCATAATTTTTGTGGTTACTTCTTTTGTGCTCCTAAGTGAATAAAAAATATCAAAAAAAGAAAAAGAAAAAGTTGAAATTTCTCACAAAAACAACGACAACCCAAAAAAATAGAAAAAAGAGAGGAGCAAAAGAGGAACAATATCTAGAGGAGCACATAGAGAAGGCCAAAATGAGTTGTGTTAGCATGTGCTGTCTAGTTCCTTATTTATGTTGCTTTTGCTATCCACCATATTTGTTTTTCACACCCCTGTCACCTTGCTATCCACCATACTTTTTTTTTGTTACACACCTGGTACTTGGAACATTTTAGACCAGCAACGAGAATAAGTACTTTAGACTATAATTCAGTGTAGCATCCGGTTTTAAAGACAAAACCAGATACACACTATATGTGAGCCCAGGAAGTCAAATCTCACATATAGCCACAAATAAGGGTAATATCAAGAGACAATACTTATTACATAACGTATTAGTAAAAGAAAATAACCTTAGAGAATAGACAGCGGAAAGTTGACTCCGATCTTCTGGCGAAGACTCTAAATCCACAGGGACGACTGACTGATTGACCACAAGCCTAACTCCTCCAAACTAGCAATCTGGTACCCATCCGGGATTTTTATCCAATGTATAGAAAAATAAAGCAAGCGTAAGTACATGTCGTACTTAACAATTATATCATGGGGTTCATGAGGCTCAAAAGGGCTGACACTGGTTTAACTGCAATTAGCTTTAATAGGTCATCTTTTTAAGCAGTTGAGTAGCAAAGGATTTATCATTCCCTTAAACACATGATCAGGTAAACATGATTAATGTATAGCATAAACAGTTGTTCATTAGCATCATCATTATCCATTAGTGATAATCTCTATTCCATAAGGGTCCAAGGCCGCTCGTGTCCGTGAGCACGGCTGTTATAACAGTTTTTATACTCTGCAGAGTTTGTACACGTTCACTGTGAGTTGTGATTTACCCTTTCGCCCGAGGTAGCTATTCTCTTGACCCACTTCCAAGGAAGGTCAGCAGGGTTCACTATAAAGCCTTTCAAAGAATTCGTCTAACAAGTTAGGGCCGCCAGGCATATGTGGCCCATCTCTAGGAGTGGCATGCGTGGGCATCGCAGCACGGTATACACTTCCCAGCAGCAAAGAAAACATACCCTGCGCCTGAAAGGTAACCACTAATAAGCTAGAAAAGATCCTCATACTGAGCTAAAGCCAGAGCCATATGGCCCTCACAGCTGTACTGTAAGTCACGGATGATCGCTTACACATAAGTTCTTAGGGAGAGGAATCTGAAGCATATAAACACTTCAGCCCCCTGGTTCCATGTTACTAAAAAGTCATGTTTTAATGTTTATTGCATATATCATTAGTCAAGTTATAAGATCATGGTTTTGATTAAGCACTAGCAAAAACTATCCAATGCAATATCCCAAAGGTGTCAAGGTGCAAGATATCAAATATCTAGGATATCCTATTTGGCAACAAGGGAGACACATGCAATATGAATTAAGTGATTAAATGTGAATAGGTAACAATGATGGTCCCATGCTATACTTGCCTTAACTTGCTTTTCCCCCAAAGCAATACGCTCAAAAGCCTTTAGTATCCAACTTCCAATCCTCTGCTTCTAATTCTCAGCTTCTAGTCTTCAGAGAACAGCTTCTTAATCACCACGTAAACCTCACCGATTGACTGAATCATATATCACGACACATACATCCATACATGGCATACAAATAAAAATATATGAGAACAGTACACCAACCAATAAAATAAGCAAAACGGCGTATCGCTACGAATACACAAACGCAAAAGACACGCTATACGCGATTCAACGAAAAGCGACTAACGAAGCAACAGAAAATAAAACCTATCCATTTAACTTATTTTAACTGTAGAAACACATGTAAATATTCTCATTAATCAACTTGATTTATTGCTTAAGAAAGAGCGTAGTATAAAACCTATATTGACTTTATATTCCGAAAACGATGCAAATGATAGTATTAATACAATTAACTTTTTAACTGCCAAAACACATTTGAGTAACATGAGAGCTACTAACGCCACTGCATAGAACACGCTGAAACAAAAATAACGCGACAAGAATGGCTCGATGCTACGGTTATGAGAACACAAGAGACACTAAGAAAGGAACTACGGTTAAAAGAAAACTACTATCAAAAGATTTATATTATACTATAAAAGAAACAACTACGAGCTTGTTTTAGGTTAGCTAAGAAAACTATATGAGCAATATTGATTTAGATTAATCACAACATATTTAGTTTTTAAAGTCGAATTAAAGCTAATCATGTATTATTTATAAATGTTATCACATAATTTATTAAACAAATTAAACTTTACCTTCGCAAAGGAATTAAGCATGTGATAGCATCTACTCGTACTTATCACATATGTATCTTGTTCAGCTAATCAAATTATATTCTAGAAACACTTTTAAATTAATAATTAATCATATTAACTTTTAGGTATAAATTATCAAAGTTAAGCACCTATATTGCTTTTAATTCCAAACTAGTGTGCAAATATACTAATCAATTTAATATTTAGCTATATATAGAAAAACATGTCACATGAAAAATATTGCCCCTAACATATAGTTTACGTCAGCACGAACCAAACGCAACTTAAACGATGCAAAACGGAATTAAAACTTAAATTACTTTTAATTAAAAAGTTATTGAATAATCCTTAATCAAATTAATATTTAACTTATAAATTTCTAAGACGTGAGACATATTAAACATCGCTGCTAACACGTAACACACACTGTGATGAAACTCGCGCAATCGAATCGAAATCAAAAACCTAAATCGACTTTAATTAATCAGCGATTAATTAATTATAGGCACAATTAATATTTTAATAAAATAAATTCATAAACATGTGATATGAAAACTAATAACTCTACTACATAGATCTCGACGACACGAAACTAACGCAATTGGAATGAACTGAAACGGAATTAAAACGAATAAACTACGATTATTTAACGATCGGTGGCGAACTCGTAAATACCTCATCTTCAACCTTGGATCGTCATCACCAATAGAACGTACAGAACAGCGATGGCCATAGGAGGCTGCTGTTGCTCGTGGAGGGGGGAGTCGAGGACGGCCTTGGCCACAGGGCCTGCTGGCCGACCGGCGGCAGCGCAGCACCGGGCTGGGCAGCGCGGCGGCGATGGCGACGGCGACGGCGACGATGAGAGAAGGATGAGAAAAATCTAATTTACTATACAAGGGATTTCCCAAATTAGGGGCTCCCCATACGGTAGTTTTGGTGTGCTTTGCTCAAGAGGTTGGTAGATATATATAGGGAGAAAAACTCTCCACATCTACATTAACTAGCAATATGGTACTAACTGATGTTGCACCCTCCACATTTACTAATGGGCCTAAATAATCATTAAAGCCCATTAGTAAATAAATGCATGGACCTTTAAGATTTATTAGGATTATTGCACATGGGCGTTGAGGGTCGGGAAAAATTAGAGATTTATTATTTTCGGAATTAATTAATTTCATGGATAAAATAATTCTAGAAAAGTCCAAAATTAATATTTAAGCCACGAAAAATACTCCGAGACCTCCAAAAATTTGGGGAAAATTCTCAGAGACACTTTGGAACATGATAAACCCAAATAAAGTATTTGGAGCTCATAAAGAGATTGTTGGGAACTTGAAACATAAAGATTAAGGTGAATGAGGTAGGAATTAAATTCCAGAAAGAAGCTGAAAAATTCTTAGAGATAGATATTCGTCTCCTAAACGTATAAAAACACACATTTTGCACATAGAAACACGATATGCGACCAGCATGAATGCAACAAACACATTTCTACCTTATGATAGATTTTAAATTAATGAAAATTTTTATTTTCCTATGTTTTCATGAGCACAAAAATTCACAAATAAATCATTTTAATCCTATTTTCAAAAGAGGCAAATTTTGGGATGTTACAATTCTACCCCCCTTAAGATGAATCTCGTCCTCGAGATTCAAAAGACGTCGACTAAGAGATAGGAAGACTCCGTCCTTGAATTCTTCTTTACTTCCTCGTGTAGTTCCATCATCTTGATAAAGATCCACATTACTTTGTATTACCTGTTGACCTTACTCCAAGTAATTTGCCTAACTATTTCCAAAATTTTAACAGGTACCTTGAACAACTCTCAAGTAACCCTAATCACTAGGCCATAATTCTCTTTATATGTTCACCTTTCAACAAGGCTTCCTTATGTTCTTGGTCCTAAGGAGAATCTACCACCAATCTCTAAGACATTAATGATCCTGGTGAAGTTGCTCGAACTGGGAATACAACTCTTAATCCTTAGTGTTATCCAAACCTTCTTAGCATGATTCTCCGTTGCTAAGGGTATCGACCATGACTTCGCTTCTCGAAGTGATAGCACTTTGCCAAGTCCTAATCAATCTCATTCCAATGAGGTTATCACAAGTTCAAAGACTAACTTGGTGAAGGTACCCTATATATTCTTGTGATCCTCCTAGATATTACTTTTACTTTCAAGAAGATGGTACTTCCATTCATTGCAATGGATAACTCCATATAACAAGTTAGTTCAACTCACGCTTATAAGGACACATCCTACACCTTCACAAGATGCATTATTGTAGATACAAAGCTCTTGTCCTGATCTAACAAAGCTAATACCTAGATTTTATGTCAACCTCTTCTTGGATTTCTTCAAATATTTGGCTGAGATCTCTTGATCCAAACTAACTTAAAAGCTTCTCCAGTAGTTCTACCAAAATCTTGATGATCTTGGATAAAACTTTCTTGGACTTCTAACCAAAACTTATTGAAACTCTGAGTTCCTCCTGCATCATTGGGTACCACCACGCTTTCGCTGCGCACTCTGATTTCCACTGTGCAAACTCGAACCTATGATACTTCATCTTACCAATTCTTCAACTTGGCTACCCCCTTAAGATGAGACAAACTAGGGGACACCAAAGTATAGCTTGCATCGTCTTGTGATTGCAGTCTACTGTTGTCCAAAAATTCCTCATGACTTTTGATCGTCCAAAATCAGAGATATGAGCCGATAAAGACAGGCTGCTCTGAAGACAGGATAGTAAAAATAGAAGAACAATAACCCAACTATTTATTTCATTAATCCTTATACCTTAAACCTATGAACTAAATGAAATTGCGGGAACACCCAACAAGATCATTGCAATCATTACAAAGATGCAAAACAAGCATAAACATAATGACAATTCAACAAGACAGTAAAGATGCACAACTCAATTATCGACTCAACTTGCGATACTATTGTTTTTACTACATAAGGGGCACAAATTCCTAATTCTTAAAAATGGGATGATTACAGGGACATCTCTCGCATGGGAGTGACACGTCATCCACTACATCAATTTCATCATGGGCTTCCTTTATATTGTGTGTCATCATCGCTTGCTAGTGGTAGTCCTGTATTGACCTAACTCTAGCTACCTCCATGGCATAACTGTTGATTCTTCTGTGGGCAAGAGTTAACATAATGTCCTTCCTGCTGGCAATGATAACATCTTCTCTTAGCTGGATCTTTAGTGATGTTATACTCCATAGAATTGTTGCTTAGAGTATTATCAGCTTGTTGATTTCATAAGTTCATCTTTGTTTGACTAGACCGCTTTTTCGCTCACTTGATCTTTCGGGGTTGAAACTCCGTGTAGGTGATTGTCCACCCATCTATACATACCTCATGTGGAAAGACTGGAGTAACCTTAGCTTGAGAAACTTCCAATTCTTTAGAGTCTAAGTTTAACTGACTAGGGATTGGAGTTGGATGTGACAATGTAATAGAACTTGAATGTTGATTTCTTCCGGATTCTGACTCTGGTGAGATCTCCTTTCTCTTCTTATCCACATTGTCTTCAGGTACATGCTAAATACCTTCATACTCAATTCTTTCTCCTGATGGTGTTGTTAGAAGCACTGAACGCTGGGCATACTTGATCACTCCTTTGCAAGCAGATAGCCATCCTATTCCAAGAATGACATCAATGTCTACTAACTCTAATACAATAAGGTTTGCTTCAAATTTTACTCCTTTGATGTTAAGACTAACTCCAGGGCATTTGTGGTTTGCCTTCATTTCTCCTTGTAGGGTCTTAACTATCACTGGTCTCCTCATTAGAAGCATAGTTATCTTATGTTCCCTTACGTATGCACTAGAGATAAATGAATGTGAAGCTCTGGGGTCAAACAACACTATGGCAGAAGCTGAGTTTACTAAAATGAAACCATACACAACCTCCTTAGCTCCATGAGTGGTTGTCATATCCACATTATTCAATCTTCCTTGGATGTAGTTTTTCTTTGCTTTACTTCCTTGCTCCTGTTTCTTCTGGACCTTATGTTCTTGCTTCTGCTATGGTTGATCCTAGCATTCATGTGCCATTCTTCCAATATCTTCATTAGACTTCATATTCTTCCAAGCTTCTGTTACTTGTCTCTTCACTGGTCCCTTTGGTATGTTGGTTTGACCTTGTGGCAAGCACTGTTGAAAACTCCTAGGTTGAGTCATACCTTCTGGTGGTTGTTGTTGCATACCTACAAACTTCTCCTTGTTGAATGTAGTCAAGGGCAACGTAGCTTGGTCCTCCTAATCTCTGATGTTGGCAGTTATCTCATTATGTTCCATCTATATAGACAAAGATAGAGGATTGAGAATAGAGACAAAGTTTTCATAACAGATAGAGGTGGAAGTGAGCATAAATTTTAGCAAATAGCAAGGTTGGAGAGAAAACAAGAACTAAGCAAAGATAAAAGCATGATAAGACGTCCAGTTCTAACTTGGCTTACGTCCTACAGTCAGCATTGCTCTAATACCACTTTGTAGCACCCGGTTTTAAAGACAAAACCAGATACACACTATATGTGAGCCCAGGAAGTCAAATCTCACATATAGCCACAAATAAGGGTAATAGCAAGAGACAATACTTATTACATAACGTATTAGTAAAAGAAAATAACCTCAGAGAATAGACAGTGGAAAGTTGACTCCAATCTTCTGGCGAAGACTCTAAATCCACAGGGATGACTGACTGGTTGACCACAAGCCAAACTCCTCCAAACCAGCAATCTAGTACCCATCCGAGATTTTTATCCAATGTATAGAAAAATAAAGCAAGCGTAAGTACATGTCGTACTTAACAATTATATCATGGGGTTCATGAGGCTTAAAAGGGCTGACACTGGTTTAACTATGATTAGCTTTAATAGGTCATCTTTTTAAGCAGTTGAGTAGCAAAGGATTTATCATTCCCTTAAACACATGATCAGGTAAACATGATTAATGTATAGCATAAACAGTTGTTCATTAGCATCATCATTATCCATTAGTGATCATCTCTATTCCATAAGGGTCCAAGGCCGCTCGTGTCCGTGAGCATGGCTGTTATAACAGTTTTTATACTCTGCAGAGTTTGTACACGTTCACTGTGAGTTGTGATTTACCCTTTCACCCGAGGTAGCTATTCTCTTGACCCACTTCCAAGGAAGGTCGGCAGGGTTCACTATAAAGCCTTTCAAAGAATTCGTCTAACAAGTTAGGGCCGCCAGACATATTGGCCCATCTCTAGGAGTGGCATGCGTGGGCATCGCAGCACGGTACACACTTCCCAGCAGCAAAGGAAATATACCCTACGCCTAAAAGGTAACCACTAACAAGCTTGAAAAGATCCTCATACTGAGCTAAAGCCAGAGCCATATGGCCCTCACAGCTGTACTGTAAGTCCCGGATGATCGCTTACACATAAGTCCTTAGGGAGAGGAATCTGAAGCATATAAACACTTCAGCCCCCTGGTTCCATGTTACTAAAAAGTCATGTTTTAATGTTTATTGCATATATCATTAGTCAAGTTATAAGATCATGGTTTTGATTAAGCACTAGCAAAAACTATCCAATGCAATATCCCAAAGGTGTCAAGGTGCAAGATATCAAATATCTAGGATATCCTATTTGGCAACAAGGGAGACACATGCAATATGAATTAAGTGATTAAATGTGAATAGGTAACAAGGATGGTCCCATGCTATACTTGCCTTAACTCGCTTTTCCACCAAAGCAATACGCTCAAAAGCCTTTAGTATCCAACTTCCAATCCTCTGCTTCCAATTCTCAGCTTCTAGTCTTCAGAGAACAGCTTCTTAATCACCACGTAAACCTCACCGATTGACTGAATCATATATCACCACACATACATCCATACACGGCATACAAATAAGAATATATGAGAACAGTACACCAACCAATAAAATAAGCAAAACGGCGTATCGCTACGAATACACAAACGCAAAAGACACGCTATACGTGATTCAACGAAAAGCGACTAACGAAGCAACGGAAAATAAAACCTATCCATTTAACTTATTTTAACTGTAGAAACACATGTAAATATTCTCATTAATCAACTTGATTTATTGCTTAAGAAAGAGCGTAGTATAAAACCTATATTGACTTTATATTCCGAAAACGATGCAAATGATAGTATTAATACAATTAACTTTTTAACTGCCAAAACACATTTGAGTAACATGAGAGCCACTAATGCCACTGCGTAGAACATGCCGAAACAAAAGTAACACGACAAGAATGGCTCGATGCTACGGTTATGAGAACGCAAGAGACACTAAGAAAGGAACTACGGTTAAAAGAAAACTACTATCAAAAGATTTATATTATACTATAAAAGAAACAACTACGAGCTTGTTTTAGGTTAGCTAAGAAAACTATATGAGCAATATTGATTTAGATTAATCACAACATATTTAGTTTTTAAAGTCGAATTAAAGCTAATCATGTATTATTTATAAATGTTATCACATAATTTATTAAACAAATTAAACTTTACCTTCGCAAAGGAATTAAGCATGTGACAGCATCTACTCGTACTTATCACATATGTATCTTGTTCAGCTAATCAAATTATATTCTAGAAACACTTTTAAATTAATAATTAATCATATTAACTTTTAGGTATAAATTATCAAAGTTAAGCACCTATATTGCTTTTAATTCCAAACTAGTGTGTAAATATACTAATCAATTTAATATTTAGCTATATATAGAAAAACATGTCACATGAAAAACATTGCCCCTAACATATAGTTTACGTCAGCACGAACCAAACGCAACTTAAACGGTGCAAAACGGAATTAAAACTTAAATTGCTTTTAATTAAAAAGTTATTGAATAATCCTTAATCAAATTAATATTTAACTTATAAATTTCTAAGACGTGAGACATGTTAAACATCGCTGCTAACACGTAACACACACTGTGATGAAACTTGCGCAATCGAATCGAAATCAAAAACCTAAATCGACTTTAATTAATCAGCGATTAATTAATTATAGGCACAATTAATATTTTAATAAAATAAATTCATAAACATGTGATATGAAAACTAATAACTGTACTGCATAGATCTCGACGACATGAAACTAACGTAACTAGAATGAACTGAAACGGAATTAAAACGAATAAACTACGATTATTTAACGACCAGTGGCGAACTCGTAAATACCTCATCTTCAACCTTGGATCGTCATCACCAATAGAACGTACAGAACAGCGATGGCCATAGAAGGCTGCTATTGCTCGTGGAGGGGGGAGTCGAGGACAGCCTTGGCCGTGGGGCCAGCTGGCCGACCGGCGGCAGCGCAGCGCCGGGCTAGGCAGCGCGGCGACGACGGCGACGGCGAGAGAAGGATGAGAAAAATCTAATTTACTACACGAGGGATTTCCCAAATTAGGGGCTCCCCATACGGTAGTTTTGGTGTGCTTTGCTCAAGGGGTTGATAGATATATATAGGGAGAAAAACTCCTCACGTCTACATCAACTAGCAATATGGTACTAACTGATGTTGCACCCTCCACATTTACTAATGGGCCTAAATAATCATTAAAGCCCATTAGTAAATAAATGCATGGACCTTTAAGATTTATTAGGATTATTGCACATGGGCTTTGAGCATTGGGAAAAATTAGAGATTTATTATTTTCAGAATTAATTAATTTCGTGGATAAAATAATTCTAGAAAAGTCCAGAATTGATATTTAAGCCACGAAAATACTCCGAGACCTCCAAAAATTTGGGTAAAATTCTCAGAGACACTTTGGAACATGATAAACCCAAATAAAGTATTTGGAGCTCATAAAGAGATTGTTGGGAACTTGAAACATAAAGATTAAGGTGAATGAGATAGGAATTAAATTCTAGAAAAAGCTAGAAAATTCCTAGAGATAGATATTCGTCTCCTAAACGTATAAAAACACACATTTTGCACATAGAAATACGATATGCGACCGACATGAATGCAACAAACTCGTTTCTACCTTATGATAGATTTTAAATTAATGAAAATTTTTATTTTCCTATGTTTTCATGAGCACAAAAATTCACAAATAAATCATTTTAATCCTATTTTCAAAAGAGGCAAATTTTGGGATGTTACATTCAGCATTACTTTCTGTTACTAACTTGTGTGCCAAATATACATATTATTCTTTGTGTGCCTTTTAAGCTCCATAAACTCTTTAGATCAGTACAGAAAATGGCCTTGCAATCTTGGTACCACTGCCTCACAGGTATCACGAACCAGCCATCGGTTGTACCGGCCACTGCTTGTGTTGGTAAGAACTTTGTAAGAGCTTGGTAAGACGCTTCCACTTGCTGTGAACAGTGACACCACTGCAACCACGTAGTCAATTGATAGGGATAACTTTCACCATTTGTTCCTATTTTGGTGTTTACAATGACAGGAGGTGAACAGACTGGAGATAACATTCCTAAGGATTTCAACGAGTGTGTCAGCCAAGAGCAACTACAAGCTGCTGTAGATAATGCCCAAAAAAGGATGAATGAGGCCATTAGGAAGGCCATCACTGACGCACTCAACATTGGCAACAACATGGAGAGATTGGACAAACGAATTTCCACGCTAACCGACAAGGTTACTGAGTTGGAAACCTTTGTGGTGGGCAACAACGACGTCTTCCGACAAGCAAGATTACGACGATGTCTTCACCGCAACACGACAGGTATGGGTGGTGTCCACCACCATCAAGGTAATAATCATCGTGTGCCCGATGATCCTTATGCTAAGATTAAGTTCACAATACCATCTTTTTTGGGTCATTATGATGCTGAGGGATATCTTGATTGGGAGATGATTGTACAACAAAAGTTTTGTGCCCATCTTGTGCTTGAGCATCATAGAGTTCGACAAGCTACTAGTGAGTTTAAGGACTTTGCCATTATTTGGTGGAATGGGCTAGCTGCACAGGATGCTTTACCTGGTATGTGGAAAGAACTTAAGATAGCTATGCGTGATCGTTTTGTTCATCCTTCTTATCATAGAGATTTGCATAAGAAATTGATGCATTTAGAGGAAGTGTCTGTTGTTATTCCTCTTGCTATGACTAACCTTCTGTAGGATAATGTCCATAAGCTAGAGGATGACATGGAAGAAAATGAGGAGCTCACAACCTCATATGCAAATTCAGAACCATCACTTCACAATGCACCTATTACTCCTACTGAGAACACAGGTAATGCCCATGGTGCTACACTCACGGAAGGTGAGAATTGTTTTAATGTACTAAGTTTTTGCACAAACCATGCTATCATAGAGCAATTATTAGTGGAACCCTCTCTTGATTTATCTATGTCCTATGATAATTTGCTTGAAGTTCCTTGTGATAAAGATGAATTGGTTGATCATGCTTCAGTTTTACATGTTTTGAAACCAGTCACTTGTGCTAAAAATAAACATGATATTCATATTGCTACTAAAACTGATGAGTTCAAACTGTTGTTTTCTTTACATATTTTGGGTTACATTGAATTTGATGTTTTGTTTAACCTCGATTGTTTGGAGGAGAGCCTTTTTAAATATGTTGATTTGCCTTGGTTTTCTAAACACACATATCATGTTATTGGCAAATATAACAACAAGGGACAATATATGATACATTGAGTATACATTCGTAGTAATATGAATTTTCCTTTTGTTGTACAAGATTATGATCGTTTAGAGGGCAGCCAGAATAATACAAACATTTTCTCATGTTCCTCAAAAGAAACAAGTTCACTTCTAAGGGGAGCATTGTTGGTTACTACCTATGTCTGCTAGACCATCTATTCCTACATTGTCTTTGGTTAGTTCTAATCTTTTGTAGGATAGTGGTGACATATATCGTGTGCATTCAGATCATGGAGTCTACATGCTTACTGAAATTTTTATGCAAGATGATATGCTAGAAACTTGGAAACATGGTCACATTCCTTCTCACAATTATTTTAGTTTCCTTTGTCTTCGCAACCCCATTCTCCTTTGTGTTGTGCAGGATCAGTTTCAAGCACAATCGACGCCGAGGACAACTTTTCGTCAAGAAGGGGAGGATGATGAGGACATGACACCCATGCATATGACCATGTTTGGAGCATGGTATGGAGTGGTAGGAGGCTAGCAAGGGTGTCCAAGTCAAGAAGGAGGCCCGAGGCTAATTTGGTTCGAGTCCCTGAGGTGGAGGCCTAAAGCAACTCAAGTTCGAGTCTGCCTCGGCCTTCAGGACCAGTCTGCCTTAAACTGGTCACCCAGGATGCATCCGGACTCCGTTTTCAACGATCCACATATGGTTGGAAAGATAATTTGATAAGGAAGTCAATCCAAGTGATTTCACATCAAAAAGCCTTCAGAATCAACAATAATCATCGAAATAAGTCAGCGTCCAGAATCTGTCAGGGTGCTGCGACACTGTCTTTTGGTCCATTGGACAGTGTATCGTGTTTGCGCCCATTAGGGGGTGCCTCCAGGGTAGGCGATGACCCTAAGGCCTTTATAATCATATGCCACTGCCATCATTAGGTTTTGGGTTTTGCTTAGATTAATCTATCAAGAACAGTTTCACCGCTCATCGGTTTGTGAGATTAATCATTCATCTGCAATTTGGTTGTTTTCTTTCTTATTCTTGCTTGTGTTCTTCGTTGCGCAGGTAGGGATTAGCCTTCTTGGCGAGGTCAACCAGATCTGTGTCTTGGTTGATAACCAAAGGAGTTGTGGTGCTAAGATTGTAGGGTTCGATCTTTCGATTTGAAGCCGGATCAGTGTGTTATTCTCCACCACAACGATAGTTACCTCTACCTGACGGAAGATCGGGATCTCCATTCTCATTAACTATGACCTATGGCGGTCTTTATTTTGGATGGTTCGCTCAGCACCCGGGGGGTCCATCTTCCTCGGATGGGGGTGCCTTGATCCAACTTCATCCTGGATTGGAGGACAGGTACCTGAGCCTTGACCGCTACCCTTCTGTAGACTTGTGGTGGCAAAAGTCATGGCTCTATGTCCCTAATGAGAGCCCACAGCTGTCGTCTTATTCTCCAGACTGGCTACGTGGTGACCTCCTAGAGTCATGGGAGGATTACCACCCCTGGAGGCCTACAGGCACCATGTGCCCAACTTGTTGGATGCGATCAAGGACTTGAAGGACCAGGGCTTCATGAGGACAAGGGTGATCCATATCTTCATTGGCCATCGAGTCCTCCCCATGAAGATGTGGCACCACCCCTAGTGGGATTTTCGAGGCCCAATGGACCCTACAATCGAGTCAAGGGTCACCATCCACAAGGATGACCTAGACCAATGGGTGATGAAGGTTATGGGAGAGTACATGATGGATCGTGGTAGGGGGGAGTCCCCGGTGGCTTTTAGCGCCGGTCATTCTCCATCGACAGACGAACTTCTTATCGACGTGGTCTCACACCCGCCACCAGTTCCTCCTAATGAGATGATTTTTTTCATGTACCACTGTTCATGTTGTTTATCTTCATTAAATTAACTAGAGTGTGCAAGCAATGCTCATGCTAGTATTTGTGTTCATGTTGCTTAATTTTACTAGTATTTGGAAATTGCCTACTTTCTCAATAGGTGGACTGTGGGTGTGATGGCGTCCTGAGGATCGTTGGCCCTAGAGCAGGGTTCTTTCATCCGTGTCAGTGCTCAGAAAGTGGCCCTAGGAACCATCCTCGGGGGGCAGCCACCAGCGATGATTCCATCCCATGATGTTCTAGACAGTTTGGTGAGTCATTTGCCTTCTTAATTAGATTGCACTCTCCCCCTTATCCTATGGGCTTGAATTTGGCTTGCATTGTGCAGAGAGACGTCCATCACCGCACGCCGTCGCTGATCCCATCTAACCCCAGACAGTCTTCTAGGCAATGCATTGTCAGACTATGAAGTCTCAGTCTAACCCAGGATAGTCTTCTGGTGATGCATCGTCAGACCACGAAGAATACTTTAATTTAAAGGAGGCTTACCTCAAGGTCATAGACTTGTACTTAGGGGCTAGTATGGACTGCCGACAAGCTGCACTAATGAGCTGAAGGCCACATGCACCGCACTTGGCAGTAGCCCAACAAGAAGCCACCTAGGCACGAGATGAGAAGGTGGACACTAAGGTGGAGGTCCAGAACCTGCTTGTCGATGCTACTACCGCCTGTGATGCCGCATTCCTAGTGCAGACAGCAGATGATCACATCACTACACTAGAGGAGCGCCTTTGAGACCTGCTAGCCCACATTTGGGCCATGGCATTCAAAGCCCTCCAAGAGGCTGCCACAGTGCTTATTGCTGCCTAGCTTGAATTTGGCGTAGTGGTGAAAGTCCAGGTGGTGCAATAAGCTTTTCCACCAACATCAGAAGATGAAGATTATATTGATGATCTATTCAAGCACGTCGAGGTGGTTGCCAATGCTGTCTTAGTGAAGGTGAATGTGGATGAAATCCTGCAAAACCACCTCGACCATTGATCTATGGGACATATTAGTAGTACAAATCATGAATAGGTTTGGTCTGTGGGATGACCATATGTGAAGTTTTAATTATTTGCATGCATGTCTGTGTTAACTTTTGTTGAACTTTGTATTAGGTCAATTAAACTCTATTGAGCGTGGTGTAGCTCAATCCCTTTGGTTATTTGGTAACTTGTTTCTAGCCCCTATTGGTTGCATTTGCCTGCAGATTCGTTGAACTTGAAAGAACCATACAGCGAGGAGTTCATCTGAACAAGTCTCGCCTTGATATAATGCACGGATGAGCCATAGTTATTGACTTTTACTGTGAATGCAAGAAAGTCCACCCGCTGTGTATTTGATCTTGTAGGACACTATAAAGTGTCATAGCAATTAATCTACCCCTCAACTATTGTGACTGCTTGAATTGGAGTGAAATAAGTATACAGAAAAGACCTATCATAACCGCACTAGGCATTCAAGTGTCAAGCATGTCATGGTGGTCAAAAGCTCTTTTTCTGGATTCACTTCTTGTGTCCAGCTTTCCTGTGGCATTCGCTTTACTCTCGTCAGACGTGCAAGGTCTATATGAAAGGAGTATCCTCCCTTCTCCTTCGGGAGTGCAGACGATCAAACAGACTCGAGGGAGTGCAGATGATTAGAACCTATGAAACCATGTAGCCATCTCTAGCTAGCTGCTGTGAGCCTACGACTACTTGGATTGGACTGTACTATGCCACTGTATACTTCACTGGATGATAGAAGGTTTGACCTGTCTAAAATATTCTTTACTTGGAAGCCTGTTCTAGCCCTGGTGTCCCTATGTGTACAAAGCCTAGCCTCACTCCCATTGTTTGACTCCCCCTTGCATTGCGCAAAAGTCGTTGCGAGTTCCCATGCTAGTTCGCAGAGGGTATTTCAAGAACTATTACTGTAGCCCTGGCTCGCCGGCTACCCCTACCTCCTCCTCAATCAACCTACGTCATAGCTCGATGCACATAGGCAATCATATCACTGACGATGCTCCCTATTGAGGTGCAAATTGTTATTGCCAGCCACCTCGCTATGACCTCAGAGTAGCCCATGGACGACCTTCATAGCCTATGGGAGACCTGCTCGGACATGTGTCGCATCTATGGTGACCCCGCCATCAGTCGGCGTCTAGCACTAGATTGGTTCAGGCGTGGGAGGATGTGGGATGACCCTATCAACTACGAAGCCCTCCTTGCTAGCCTGACCCAAGTAGGCAACCTGAAGGCTTGCTTCCTCACCGGGATACAAACCATATTCATGGAAAAGCACAGCCCCCGCCCATGCCTCAATGATCTCGCCCACGTGAAAGCTCTAGTTTGGTTTTGGTGAATTGATGAAACCCTAAGTGCTAACCTAGTTTATCAAGTGATCATGAGATAGGTAGCACACTCCAAGTGGTGAAGCAAATGAAGATCATAGCATGATGATGATGATGGCATGGTGATGATCAAGTGCTTCGACTTGGAAAGAAGAAAGAGAAAAACAAAAAGCTCAAGGCAAAGGTATATTTTGTAGAAGCTATTTTGTTTTGGTGATCAAGACACTTAGAGAGTGTGATCACATTTAGGTTTGATAGCCATACTATTAAGAGGGGTGAAACTCGTATCGGAATGCGATTATCAAAGTGCCACTAGATGCTCTAACTCATTGCATATGCATTTAGGATCTAGTGGAGTGCTAACACCCTTGAAAATATTTGTGAAAATACGCTAACACATATGCACAAGGTGATATACTTGGTGGTTGGCACATTTGATCAAGGGTGGTGAAGTTTGGGTGCAAGGGTAAGAAACTCCACCGGCACCCTAGATAGAAAAGACGGAGGTCACTGTGAGTGACCGGACGCTGGACTCGGTTGGACCGGAGCGTCCGGTCAGTGGCAGCAGAGGACGTGTGTTTTGGTCTCATGACCAGACGCTGGGTCGCTCAGCGACTGGACGCTGGCAGGGTGCGTCCGGTTAGTGCTGACATACACTGACGTAGGGCGTACAGAGGCAACATTGTGTGACCGGATGCTGGCTGTGTCCGGTCAAGCATGACCGAATGCTAAGGTCTAGCATCCGGTCACTTTCTAACTGATGCGTCCGGTCAACAGACGACCATTGAAATCTGACGAACTGTATTTGAAGTAGGGGACATGTGGCGTGAATCACGTGACCGGACGCTAAGGGCCAGCGTCCGGTCGATCGGACCGGAGCGTCCGGTCACCCCGCGCTGTGCCCAGTGAAGGGGTACAACAACTCTATTTCGTGGGGGCTTCTATTTAAGCCCCATGGCTGGCTCAAGCTCACCCTCTTGCACATTTTCATTGACATAGCAACCTTGTGAGCCTAGCCAAAGTCCTCCCACTCATCTCCATCATTGATTCATCATCATAGTGAGATTGGGAGTGATCCAAGTGCATTGCTTGAGTGATTGCATCTAGAGGCACTTGGTGTTCGTGTTTCACTATGGATTTCACTTGTTACTCTTGGTGGTTGCCACCACCTAGATGGCTTGGAGCAGCGAGGATCATTGAGCGGAGGTGGTGATTGTCTCTGGCTCCAATCGTGGTGATTGTGAGGGGTTCTTGACCTTTCCCTGGCAGAGCGCCAAAAGGTACTCTAGTGGATTGCTCATGGCTTGTGTGATCCTCATCTTGTGTTGGTTGTGCGGCACCCTATTGAGGGTTTGGCGTGTGATGCCAATTAGCGCGTGAACCTCCAAGTGAGTGAATCGCCACAACGAGGACTAGCTTGCCGGCAAGCAAGTGAACCTCGGTAAAAATCATTGTGTTCATCATTGATTCCAAGGTGATTGGTCTTCATTGTTATTCATCTTTGTGATTAATTGGTTCTTCATCTACACGGTGGTATAACCCTCTTGATCACTCTCTTTACTTTATCGCAAACTAGTTGACAAGCTCTTTAGTGTAGCTAGTTGTGAGAGCTTGCATGCTTGGTTGGTGTGGCTCTTTAGTTAGCCTTTGAGAGCACACTAACATAGGGTAGTGTCATTGCTCTTGTGTGAATTGACACTATCTAAACTAGAATTGTGGTAGGTGGCTTGCATTTTGAGTAGGCTAGCGCAACACTTGCTTCGCCTCATAATTATCTAACCATTTTGTTAAGTGTTGTTGTAGAAATTTTATTAGGCTATTCACCCCCTCTCTAGCCATTAGGACCTTTCACCACACCGCTGATGGTGGGCACAATCTAGCAGCCTATCCGATCGCCCTATTGCTCTATAGGCACAATGGTGATGCCGGCGACGACAACACTATGAGGAGGTACATAAGATGGGTCGAGGGAGAGGAAGTATCACGGGCGGCAACGGTGGGAGGAGGCGGTGGACCAATGAGTAGGTGGCTAAGCAACAAGGGTGTGTGCTATGCCACCTCCTGGCCACCAAGGTGGTCCTCCGAATGACATGGGGCAAGTTGTTGCTATCGCCGCAGGCACATGTGCACAGTGATCTTCCGTGCGCAGGCGGCGTCTATGCCTATGCAGACAGATGGGAAAGAAGGGCTCTGTATTGCAACAAGGACTGTAGGCATTGCCAAGAAATCCATTTTTTGAATGGGAAATCGGAATAAGAAACTAGTAATTCACTCTTTTTGAATGTAGTGTATTTTGGCATTTGAAATTTGTCCTCAAATATAGTGTATTTAGTAGCTTTTGATTTCTTCTTGCTTTTGCATTTCTATTGTTTTGTTTCAATTATATTTGTTTATCTGTATAACATTAGATGTGTCTAGCCCGGTCAGATTTACAATGCTCGAACTTTCTTATGTGTGCAGTAAACTTTGAATAGCTATGTGGCTTCTCCATTAGGCATTAGATCAATGGGAGACTTGATTGGATGACTTCCATTATGCATATTTACCATACTACATATCAGAAAGAGAATTAGAAAGAAACCAGTAGGCAAAACCAACCAACAAGGTCTAGAAAACAACTACCAAATGACCAAAGGACCTGATCTACACCATGCTCAACAGAGTTTAACCCACGCAATCGCTAGGTCTATGTTAACTTTTGTTGAACTTTGTATTAGGTGGGTTAAACTCTGTCTAGCCCCTGTTGGTTGCTTTTGCCTGTAGTTCTCTTTTCGGTTCTGTTTCTGATCTATAGTATACAAATGGTATTCGCCCTTTCTGATTAGAGGACGGGGGCATATAGATGTTGAATTTTATGGAGCCTAAGACAGTTCGACCCTAGGAAATATAGATGACCTGGATCACTGTGAGTCGATGAACAATGAAATATAGTGATGGCAACTACCAGGGCCATCCAACTAGTCCATAGAACCCAATAATTAGTTCACGATACAAACAGGTATGGACTAATAAAATAGCTAATTGGCTAATATTTAGCCATGGCTAACTAGTAGCAGTTCATCCAAACTAGGCCTAAGATAGTCCGATACTTAGAAATGTTGACAGGCCGAATAATAGTATTGATGAAACAGCAAAATACATATCGTGTCAACTCATGCTCCAAGTTCACTGCCTCCATTCGCTGTTTGTCTTGCGCACCTCCACCTTGAGCTTAGCTTCATCATCCTCCAGCTCCTCCTCTCATTCCTTGTCGTCATCATTGTTGCAGGTGGCCTCATGGATCACGTTGAAGAAGTAGGTGTCGCCGACATTGAGGTTGTTGTCAGCACAGAAGGCGCCCCACCCATACTTGAACGACACTTACAAGACTTTGTTCATGTGGGTCCTCTCCAAGCCCATGAAACAAGACTGCCCAACCATCTATAGCTCGACCATGCACCGCTGCTTATAGTCGTGCACTCACTCAAAGTCCACTGCACATTCTTTGCCTCACACAAAAAAAGACTAATGACAAAGAGGACAGTGGTAACTTGTGACATCATCGGTATGTTCTGTGTCTCGCACGAGTGCTCACCAAATACTTTGCTTTGAGGTGGTACTTCTTCAGGATCCCTACAAAACTCCTTAGCTCCGTGATGGGCAGGGAGAGCTAACTACCACCGGCCTCAAAGTCATGCGGGTACTGCTTGCGGCAGGTGGTAAGGTCAAAGACCTTGACATTAATCTGTGATCGGTCATCATACCGCAATACAAGAGAGAGCCCATCTTAGAGGTCAAGGGCATGGGTGAAGTGATTCAATCCCTGGCAGAGGTACAAGTGACCGTTGTCTAGGAACACCTCCACCTTCCACTGGGCCAAGCTCTGCTCATTGTCGAGACAAAGCTCGCATTTCCATCAACCTTCAATGGCCCGGGCTATTGCAGCCGACAGTTTCTGCGTGCACAATGATCAACAGAGCCAGATAGAGGGACAAGTTCATTCCCAAAGGCAAACCCTAGCAGATCAGATTTAGCACACAAAAAATGGGCACTTACTAATGTTTCTACATATAATCCAGAAAGAAGGATCTTCATGCAATCCAGGTCACTCTAGCTCGGTCCTACCATGTCTTCTTGCAGCCCCACCGTGCCAACTAGGGAACTTGATAGTATTGAGGAATCCTTGCTGGTATGTCTTTGTTCTCATTCTCCTCTCATGGTGGTGGTGGGGGGCTTTCTTTTTCTATGTTTCTGGTGTTGTCACAAATGCAAGGAGTGCACACACTGTTGGGGCATCAATGGAGGAGCTAACATGTAGTAAAAAACAGCGCTGAGACTAACGCCGACTCATCGGTGTCAATGGAGGAGATGTGCTCTGTTTTCATCAGTGTACGCTTGGGAAGGTCAATACTCCTACATCTTTGGTCGAACATGCCTTCTATAGTACAACTGGTTGAGGTTCTTGAGGGAGTGCGATAGCACCCGAGGCAAAGCACACTGGATGGAAAAAAATCTTTATCGTACCTTGCCCTAGAGTCCCTATGATGGTCCGAGCATTGTAAATCTGACCAAGCCATACACGCCTTCAGTCTACCCCTCAACTGTTGTGACTGCTTGGATTGAAATCAAATAAGTACAAAAAAGACCTATCACAACTGCACCAGACATTCAAGTCTCAAGCGTGTCAAAAGCTCCTTTTCTCAAATCACTTCGTGTGCCCAGCTTTCCTAACACATTCGCTTCACTCTCATATTTTACTACGCTCGCAATGAAGTCTGAATATGGCACATTTGATCTCGTCAGACACTATATAGTACAGAGCTGTGAGTAAAACTATTGCCTACGAAGTGCACTCGGTCACAACATTTGTATCAGTAGTAGTTGTAGTCATGAGTGGCTTTGATCTGTGTTGAACCTAACTCATCTTATTTTTGTGTATTTGATAAGATTTGTGAAACTTGCAAGAACCATGCATCAAGGATTATTTTTATTTAGAAACTTTATACTTTACAGGATCACACAAGGTCCGGTCGTTTGAAATCTTGACTACTCGGATGACGTGCTCCTATATTCCCACGTAGGCACGCGCGCGTGGGTGGCGTCAGCAGCCTATTGCAACAGGGGACATCACCTTTAGGCCTATCGCATTGATGCCCCATCGCCCACCCACGCAAACATCTCGGTCATAGGGTGATCGATGGCCCCCAAACTATAACAACAGAGACAAGGGGCGAGAGGGAAGGTTTTACCTGCTGCCTTCTCTCTCTACAGCTCTCGATTCCATCCCAAAGCTTTTTTCCTTCCACCCTACTATGCCACCGATGCCTTCTACCAGGACCATGGTGGAGCGGATGAGATCATCTATGGATGTAGAGTCCCTGGAGGCCTTCAATGCTAATAATCCTCCACCGATAGATGGATCTCTCATCGGCCTACTCTCTAACCCGCCAGTTCCCCCTTTCAAGGTGGATCATCACTGCTCTTCATGTTGTTTATCTTTATTTAACCAGAGTATGTGAGCAATGCTCACATTAGTATTTGTGTTCATGCTGTTAAATTTAAATAGTATTTTGAATTTGCCTACTATCTCAACAAGTGTTCATGGGCATGATGGCATCCCAAGCCTTGTTTGCCCCGGTGCCTGGTTCGTCATCCACAGTCGCGCTCAAAAAGCAGCCCCACAAGGCATCCCCCAATGGAGGTAGCCTCCCGTGATTCCATGCCATGCTACGTCGGTCAGTTTGGTAAAAGTCGTTTGCCTTCTCAATCAGATCGCACTCCCCCTTATCCTATATGGGCTTGAAGTTGGCTTGCATTATGTAGTGCTTCCTCCATGGCGGCACCATCCTAGGTCATGGAGCTTTCCCCCAGTGGTGC
Source organism: Miscanthus floridulus (assembly GCF_019320115.1). Lineage (NCBI taxonomy): Eukaryota > Viridiplantae > Streptophyta > Magnoliopsida > Poales > Poaceae > Miscanthus > Miscanthus floridulus. Next base: position 42,325,272 of record NC_089590.1, on the reverse strand, counting down.
CGAAGAGTCGTCCCGTCGCCGCTTGACACCACCGAGCCTATCTATCCCCGCATAGCCCTCTGGTTCTAAAGTGGGTGAATCATCAGAAGAGTGTGAATCCTCAGACGACGTAGAGTACTATCAATTATTGAAGGATTATCGCGAGGTCCAAGTGGATTTGTCATCAACTAGGCTAAACGCTGAGACGCTATGCTGTGAGCTGGACGCCACGCGCGACGCACTTCAAGCTTCCAAGAATCTGGCCTCCCAGGCGTGGGCTAACTTGGCGATCACCCTACAGTAGACCCAACACATGATGAACCTTGTTGTGGTACTAAGCACGCAGGTCAACACCCTGTAGATGCCCATGCTAGCCACCAGTAACGTAGCCTTCCCCATTGGAAGAGTGGATAATCTATTGGTCGTAGAGGAGCACCTCCGAGCCCTGCTGGCCTAAATTCGAGCCATGGTGGCCGAAGCCATTTGTCAGGGGCTGCCATGGTGCTAGCTACTGCCTAGCTTCAGATTGGCATAGGGGTGAACCTCGGAGTGTTGGAGCAGGGTTTTCCACCGCGTTCGATGGACGATAACATTGCCGATCTAATCGAGAGTTTCAAGCTGGTCGCCAACGCCGTCTTACTGAAGGTGGACGTGGATGAGATCCTACATGCCAACCTCGACCCTTGATCTATGGGACATATCAGTAGTATTAGTAGTCATGAATAAGTTTGATCTGTGGGATGCCCTTGCAAAATATGTGAACTCTTATTTGCATGTTGGTGTTAACTTTTGTTGAACTTTGTATCAGGCCTTGTTTGGATGCATGTGTATCCACATCAATCCACATAAGTTAGAGTGGAATGGAATGGAATTTAGTTTCATTCCACTCCAATCCACTTCAACACACGTGGATCGAGATGAATACATGTGCATCTAAACAAGGCCTTAGGAGGGTTAAACTCTGTTGAGCGTGGTGTAGCTCTAGTCCATTTGTAGCTGGTTTGTAGCCCCTGTTGGTTGCTTTTCGCTATAGATTTCTTTCTAGTTGTCTTTGATCTGATCTATAATATGCTAAACATTTATGAGTGCCTTTGATCTCTGTTGAAGTCAACTCGTGTCTTTGATAAAATTTGTTGAACTTGAAAGAACCATGTAGCGAGGAGTTCATCTGAACAAGTCTAGAATATTGTTTTTGCTTTTGCTTTTCTGTTGTTTTGTTTCAATTTTATTTGTTTCCTTTAGGGATTCAACGAAAGTACTCGTATGAAATAGGTTTCCATGTATAATTTGAGATGTGTCCGGCCCGGTCAGATTTATGATGTTGGGACTTTCTTGCATGTGCAGTAAATTTGAATACCTATGTGGCTCCCTAAAGGAAACAAATTTGAAGAAGGTACATGTGACAACCATTACAATTTCAGCACTAGGAGCAAGTCTCGCACTTACAATCTATTGAGCGCAGTGTAGCTTAGGTCATTTGGTTTCTATTTGATTTTTTGTTGCCTTGGTGTCTTTGTTAATCTTTGTTGAACTTGTAAGAACCTTGCAGCGAGGAGCAAGTCTTGCCTCAATGTAATGTAGAGCAGAGGAGTCATTGGTGTTGAAATGTTATTGCACATGTAAGAAAGTCTGACTTCCTGTGATGCTTGTTACTGTGTCGTTTATGATTTTAAGTTTGGCTAACTTAATAGTAGCATAGCCTAGTAGTATAATTTGGTGGGTGCATTGTAGTGCTTTTGAAGTGTCATTTTTTTGTAGTTTGGAGTGCCCTCATCAGCATACCCTATGTACCCATGATATTAGATATCAATATAAGTATTGTACTACAGCTGAATTAATGGATGAAACGATGATGGGAGCTATAACACCACCGTAATACATGTGCGCACCAAACAAATAATTCAATTTGCAAACAAAACAAAGATGACACACTAGTTTAGCTGAAATAATGACAACATCCATCATTGAGGAAATTAACATGTCCATAGACAAGCAACCAACATTGGTCCATTTTGAATGCATGACAGAGAGATACATCAAATGCAGCTTTATTTACTGCTCTGCTAATGAATCCAAAAATAAGGGAACATAAGGAAGATAGCATGGTCTACAGATGAACTCTTTTTTAACGGTACGTCTACCATACCGAAAGACATGGACATGGATGACATGAACTTTTTTGCGGTCCATGTTATATGTAATGATTGTTCCATCCTCCCTAGCAAAGAAAATCAAATTCTATTCTGGGTGAACTGTGATCACTATGTCCTCGTCATCAAAATCTGGGTAACCAAATCTAATATTAATCCTTCCATACAGGATCCGCGTGGTAACCATGGATTAAAATAGCGGGCTATAGCAATGCTATAGCGCCGCTATAGCCTCTGTAGAGAGCTTCCGCTATGCTATTTCTATTTTTCCGCTATGTCATTTATAACCACTATATTATGCTTTAACGTCGCTAAATTGATTAGCTGTGACTTTAAAATAGCGCTGCTATTTCAACTTTAGCTTTTAGAGTGACAATCTACTTATTATATATTTATCTTTTGCTGTTAAGTTGATCTTTTAGAAAATTGAACACTTGAGTCTCACAAATTGTGCTATAATGCCATATTAAATAATATTCCCTAGACTCCTAAAGCCTTGAAAACATATTTGTGTTCAGTAATTTTCATGATTCTTGTGTTTTTATGAAATAATTACTTGATTTTTATGGTTTCTTAAAAACCGCTATCTGTCATAGCTCTGCTATAGCTGCGCTATAGCTTTATAGCTTCTGGAAAAAAGATGCCGCTATTAACAATAGCTCGCTATTTTAAACCTTGGTGGTGACTGTATGCTTTAATGTCCAATTATCAGTACCATAGTCTTCAAGGATCCAGATTGAAAGCTTGGAACCATTGGGACCATCAACAGTACATAAACACAAGTGACCCTGAGCTTGATGCATGGAGTGGTGAAGACCATCTGGCCTATCAATTTTCCTCCATGTGTTTCCCTCCATATCCATAGAAAATATCATAGAGTACCTCCTAGAGTGCCCCATAATATGTAGACAACCATTAAGAAACACACTTGGTTGTCTGTAAAATGTCACATCAGTATGCTTGCCCCATTTAGATTCCTTATAGATCCATGCTGTAGTTTGAGATGAGTAGATCTCTACACCTGCACACACAACATTGACATCCACATATTCAATCACATGGAAGTGCGAGGAGGCTATCGGATTGAACGCCAAACGAGCCTCACCAACAGCATGACCAACATCATGGGTGCTAGGTGGTAGAATTTTAAACTTCTAGGCCATTGGATTGTAGATGACATAGTGGTATCCATCAGCCCTAAGGCACTAGCATAGGATGAGGTCATTGCAACAATCTGAGAGAGCTACATTGTCAATGTTGAATGGCAAGAATTCTAAGGAGCAGGGGCATACACCACGGATGACGCTGGTGAAGTTTTGATTGCTGTTCTCACTGTCATAGAATAAGCCAACCATAGTCTGGGGTAGCTTCTTATGGTTGTTGGGGTCCGAGATGAGGTTTTTCGAGGAGTGACAGACACATATGCAGCAGAACAAGGAGCGAGCGGGGAGGTGGCAGAGGATCTCAAGAACGACATCCTCTGTGAGGCTGGCCAGTGCGTTCCTCTTGTTAGAGGCCTCCTCCATTTTGTTAGTGTGTAGTAGAGATTACTAAAGAGGAAAATAATCCAACAAAGATCCATCAGTGCAGTCCACAACTCATACCAAAGTGCAACTTGAACAACCATTAACAATTTTCATGGTACGACCTCATGTAAATTTAGAGTAGCACCACATAGATATATATAACTCAAACTAGAGTAGCAGTTAATGGAGCTATAACCATTACAATTTTAGCAGTTAATTGAACTTCCTCGGTTTTCACAAGTAGAATATTAGTGAACAAGTGGTAGTGATCATCATTGGCATCAGTAACAACATGTGCAGCTTAAACATTATTGGCCTCAGTGATGTGAATGATGGACACAAAGCATTGATTTGCTTTTGATGCCTTCCTCTTGTTTGGAACCAAATGGATAGCTTGGTTGTCAACAAGGAGAAGACATATAAAGCAAACATATGAGTTGCATCCTAATATATCCAATAGCCATGTAGACACCATTGGCACAAAAATGTGGCCTCAAATATGTTACAAGTTCCAAATACCATAAGATCTCACCGGTGGCACTAGAGCATATGAAACAGAAATGTAGAATCAAGCAAGCACTGGACAAAAAATTAGTTTAAGGCAGAAGCGAAGGGCATGTATGTTTTCCTAGACACATAGGTATAATCAAGCAAGCACTTGATAATTAATAGGCCTAGTTACACATAGGCATTCACAGTAAGAACACTGAACATATGCAGAAAACCAAGACACCAGAAGAAAACCATCTAGTGCCAGCTCCTAGTTCTTTTCATCAGCATTGGCCTAACCAGATCTGTAATGCTACAATGTTTCTTGTATACCTCATGTTCAAGCAAGGACCAAAATAGTGAAGGCAAGAAAAGGTGAGAAAGGAGACCTATGGATTGGATCTATCACCTCTGTCGTGGTACACAACGAACATGGACGCCAATGCTACCATGCTCCACTAGGAAGACCTACCACCTAGCCTCGAAAAGAACGCTTGAGCCACCATAGCACACTGGGGATCCTCCGTTGCCGCCACCGCAAGTCCAACAGGCATAGATTTGTTTCCACTTGTAGAGGATACATCCAATATATAAGTCAACCTATCCACATAGAGAACATATACTAATATTAGGACTCCAAAGACATGTCAACACAACCAGGCATCTAGCGCAATGGTGAAGACGGTCTATTCCTTGATCTGGGTCCTAGGTTCGACTCCTAGGTCTCATGGTTTTTTTTGAGTTTGAATTTATTAAACCCTGATGATAATAAGTGACATGCAAGCCATTGGGTCCCACAGGTCGGATGGAGATAGAGAAAGGTCCCACTAGCCATCGGGTCCCAAAGGTCGGATGGTCCCACAGGTACACGTGACACGCAAGCCGTCAGGTCCCATAGGTCCATCAAGTCCCACTAGTCGGATGGAGATGGAGAACGGTTCCATAGGTACACGTGACACGTAAGCCGTCGGGTCCCATAGGTCCGATGCTGAAGGGTCCTGCAGGTACTCGTCGGATGGAGAAAGGATCGAGTGGAGACTTCTATGATGAATTGCAAGCATCACGAATGAGTAAATGTAGGTCCCATAGGTACACGTCGGATGGAGAAGGGTCCCATAGGTACACGTCGCATGGAGAAAGGATCGAGTAGAGACTTTTATGTCAAATTGCAAGTGTCACGGATGAGTAATCGTAGGTCCCACAGGTACACATCAGATGGAGAAAGCACAGTGTGGAGATCTATGACAAAGCTGTTTGTTACAGATCAAATATTGTTCATCACATATGTGTAATTAGTTCAATGGCGAAGCCTTGTTCGTCATAGGTCTAAACGAGATCATCATAGATGAGTCGTGTGAGTGATCTGTGATGAAACCCTATGCTCTTCTATGATGTTTTTTGTGATGATACCTAATTTTGCCATAGAAAGGGAGGGTTGCAGGATCGTCACCACTAATCTATGACAAAACAAAAATATTCATCATAAAAACGATCTTCTATGACAATTTTAGATTCATCATTAGCATTTTCGTCATAGAAATGGATATTTCTAGTAGTGATATGTGGGTGGTGTGTACGTGATCTTGATTTTAAGAGCATTACAAACCTTTCATAAGGGTCAACAAAGCTTGACTAAACTCAATGCAAAACAAGCAGTATATATGTGAAAGTTTTCCTAGTCTAAATAACATATATGGCTCTGGTAGGAATTCAAGCTTTATCATACAGGAACTCATCATGAAGCATTTTTATGTTTTTCAAAAGATAAATCTCTAGAACTTTTGTATCACTTGGAACAAGATAAACAACACTCAGACCTTCTCATATTATATCCGTCAAATACCTAGACTTAGATAAAGCATATGCTACCCACGAGTTTCAAGTTCAGAATAAATTCTGATATCAAAATAGTCTTATACAAAACTAAGGAGAATTCAAGGCTGAAAATTAGGTACTTGAAAGGAATTACAACATAGCAACTATTCATCATTTTCATTCAAGAGATTACCTTCATAGTCCTTTTTATTCAGCTCAAAATCAAACTAGACACAAACTTTTTATTTTGTTTTCATTTTTAAGATCACACCTTACTAATATATAGTTATCACAAAGACGAAACTTTTATTTTGCTTTTAGTTATTCATCTTTTTATATAGCAAATGTAAAGCAAACTTAAGAATGACAAAAGGAAAGAAATACTTAGCTAGATACATGGGGAGTGCCCTTCCCCCAAGCTGGATGTTGTCGTGGTCGAATGTTGAAGTTGGATGATCCTTCGTAGAGCAGATTTGCTAGCGGATGTCCTTCTTGTCTAGGAGTTGAGCGAGATGAAGACGATCGGGTAAACTTGCTCTTGATCTCATGTGTATTATCCTACAAAATGTTAACAAGAATACCAAAACTCATGAACGGATTAGTATGTGGGGTTAGCGATCAGCCGTCCTGAGATTAGTTCTTGAGGTTTAGAAGTATTTTTGTGTTGGCAGGATTTTAGCAAGACATTTGTCTAATATATTTTTGGATTTTCTACAATATGCAATATAACCAGATGTATGCATGACTTTTTTATTTTTGTGCCACCACAGCAAATATTCTTGGGGGTTTTTACACATGTAGAATTATTCACATGGGACTTAGGATTTTTATAGTGCAACAATGAAAATTTTATTTTATTTTTATAAGTGCAAAACAAATGCAGAAAACTAAATATGCTAAAGTGAAAATAATTCATGCAATGCTAAAAAGTAAATATGGATAACTACCAATTTTACCTCTAGTGACGGTTCAAAATTTTAAGTCCTCCGGACAGGACTTTTCTCCAGTCTTGTTCATTCCTTGGGTGCATCCGTTGGTCTCGGAGATGGAGACCTTGATGGTTACACCTCTTGTGATGGTGATTCTGATGATGTCACCTTTTCTTCCACACTTGTTTGGTCTATGGACTCAAATTTGGCGGAGTAGGTTCATCTTTCATAGGTTCCTCAGGTTCTTCATCTTCTTCCCATCCATTCTTTGGGGATTGATTCTTTTGGCGTTGGGATGGTTGTCGTCTCCTCCTAGAGTGGGTCTTCATTGGTTGTTCATAAGTGGAATAATTTTTTATATAGCAGCGTACCTTTTCTCTGGGAAATTGGAAGTGGACTTGTCCAGATCTGACATAGATGATTGCATTGGTAGTGTTGAGGAATGGTCTTCCAAGGATGATGGGTACATCTACGTCTTCTTCTCTTAAGTCTAGAAATATGAAGTCGGTAAGGGCATAATGATCTTATATTCTTACCATGATATCTTTTGATATTCCCTCCGGAAAATGGATTGATTGATCTGTCATCTGCAATTGCATATAAGTAGGGAACAAAGGTTCGAAACCAAATAAATATTCATATGTTACCTTTGACATTATGTTGACACCCGACCCAATGTCACAGAAGGTCTTGTGGAATATTCTTTGTCCAATTGTATACTCGATCATTGATACACCAGGGTCGTCCTTCTTGGCAAGGTATGGTGAAGCGAGGAGGTGGTCGTACTCCGATCAGAGTGTGTTGATCATATTGACTGACTCTTCTTGTGGCTGCCTGACCTTGTTCTTCCTTCTTCTCTGATTGTTCTTCTTCTTGCTTACTATCATCTCTTTGGGTAGGTACGGCGTTTGTGGATGACTAGGAGATTGCAAGATATGATTCTTAAAAGAAAACTTCTCCTTTTTGTCCTTGATTGTGAAGCAGATCTTTACACCGTCTGCATAGATGATGGCTTTTGCGGTGCTTAGGAAAGGTCAGTCTAGGATAATGGGTGCCCTTACATCTCCACCTGTTTCCAAAACTACAAAATCTATAGGTACGCATGATTGTCCCACTCATACACAGATGTCTTCAAGAATTCCCTTGGGGTAGCAGAGGGACTGATCTACAACCTGCAAACGCATATTTATGTACAACAAAGTACCTCCATTAATTTTATCATAAATTACCTTAGGCATGATGTGGACACTTGCGTTGAAGTCACTGATAACTTCTTGGAAAATATGAGGTCCAATGGTTATGGGGATGACAAGTCTTCCTGGATCACCTTTCTTTTCGAGCAAAGAATAATCTATCCATCCTCCAGCTGATGGTTGTATGCAGTAGTATGCTACATTGTGAATATCGACAAGATTTGCAGTTTCAAGATCTTCCAGTTGCCCCAAAATCTTACCTTTGTCGGTAGGAGAAACATCAGCCGCCAGCTGAGCCATTTTTTATTCTATCATTTTATTAAAGCTATGCTAGTTTTTAATGGTAGAGGAGAAGCTATCCATTCTATTATTTATGTTTTCTAAGATTTTATCATTTGAAGCTAGTTTCCTAGATAAGCCCTCCATTATTTTAGCTTGGCCAGAAATTAACTCTCTCAAGGGTGGTTGATTATTGAAATTATTATTACCTTGATAGTTAGGTAGTTCGGCCTTTGTTGCTGATTCCATCCTTTATTCTGTTGAGGATGAAAGTAGTTATTGTTGATGATGTTCACATCCTCATGGGTTTCCGGGCAGTTGTTCTCTAAGTGCCTAGTGTTTTCACACTCTTCACACATCATGCGGGAATCATGAATGTGCATGACTTCTTGCTTCTCATTGGCTTGGTCTTCGAGCTTCTTCATGAGCAGATTCATCTTGGCAGACAGCATGTCTACCTCCTTGAGTTGAAGCATACCTCCACCTCTCTTGCAGGTTTGAAGACGTTCTTCATTCCAACCTTGGTTGGAGGCCATCTTCTCTACAAGAGCTATTGCACATGGGATTATGGGTGATAGGAAAGCACCTCCAGCAGCAGCATCCATGTTCTCATGGGTACTATTGGTCAACCCATGGTAATAAGTCTACATGAGTAGCCAATTCTCCATACCATGATGAGGACATTCTGATATGTAGTCTTGGAAGCATTCCTATGCCTCAGGGATAGATTCATCATGTTGCTGTTGGAAGCTTAAAATTCTCCCATGTAGAGCATTAGTCTTGTCTGTGGGATAGAACTTTGTTAGGAAGGCGGTGGAGCAGTTATCCCATGTAGTATTTCTATCTTTGTTGGTGTAGAACCATTGCTTCGCCTTCCCCAGGAAAGAGGCAAAGTAGTATGGCATCTTTGGAAACTCCTTTGATGGTGAAAGTGCTACAGATCTCTAGGAAGTGTTGGAGATGAGCACTTGCATCTTCATGTGCCTTTCCACAAAACTAGCTAGCTTGCACCATGTTTATGAGAGCTAGCTTGAGCTCGACTCCATTGTCTCCAACATTGACTATTGGTCTAGTATGGATGTTGGCCGTAGTTGGAGCAGAGAATTCATGAAGAGTCTTGTCAGCCATTGTGGTAGAACCTCCTAAGAAATTGGGCCCACATGCACCTACCGTTGTCTTGATAGACCACGAATAGCGTACACGAGTTCCCAACAACTCAACATGTCTGTCGGGTGTCCTCGAGAAACCCAAATCATCCACGATTCTCTTTTCAAACAGGATCTCAATCATAGACATTGTAGATTACAATAGTTTATTCAAATACATAAACATCAGAGTAAAAGAAAGTGAAAGTCTTAAGATAACATAGTTTACAAACCAGTTATTTTCAAACTTACAATACCATAAGTGTCATACAACCATAGTAGCAGGATAATATTACATTAACATTATTTATTAGACAAACTAGTGCCTTGTCCTAAGGCCATTCATCACTCCTCATCATCATTGACTTCAAACACAGACATGCAGCAGGGACCAAAACAAGCCTGCGCATGCGACTCACCTGCAACAAGGGTTAACAAACCCTGAGTACAAAAGTACTCAACAAGACTAACCTGACGTAAAGAGGTGTAAGACTTTTAGAGATGCAGGGGTTTGGGGCAAGGTAAGGATGTAGCAAGATTCAAAGTTCTTTGCCAAAAGCTTACTATTCTTATCCTATTTTCAAGTTTTACCCCTAAGTCCTTTTAGTTCATTATCTCAACTAAATGTACATTTCCCATATTCCATTCCTTCTCATTCCATTCTTTTCTTATATTTTAGTAATTCACCAGTCCTGCATTACTTCTGTAATGAATCGAGTCTCCATATCTGCGAAGTACTGGCAATTCAAATTGATTCAAGTCCCAGCTGGGGATTCCTTATCACACGACATATGTAGAACTTAATCTTTCATATATCAACCTCGCTACCGGATCCTCCTATACTAAGCCGTCTCCACTCCATCCGAGAGCACAGCACACCTCAAATCCGGCCACATTCCAGCCATGAGGGTACACGCTACTCCCGCCATCTCTCCACTCCCAGTGCATGGGCATTCATCTTAGTATCAGATTAGCCGAAGTAGGCTTACCGGAGTATGTGACCAGTAATACAAAGTGTCTCGTTCAGAAGATCCACAATGAGTGGCCTTTAAACGACATAGTCGGCAACATTACCCAACATTCAAGATAAGTTATCCGACTAGTCTCTAGTTCATTCTATCTTCTTTCTTTCTATGGCCAGAATGCCATCTTTGATTGTATCGAAACTTTTACTTTGAAAGCCTACCATAAAGCATACTAAGCATTCTACGCCTTTGTAAATGAAATCATCTTCAAGGATGGTAAACAATTAACAAGGTGGGCAATGCATCAAGTAGGTGACATTTGAAATAATCAACTTAATGCAATAGGTAACATAGGTGATAAACTTTTCAAAGTAAACAAGGTAAGGGTTTAATGCATAAACCAGGGCTTGCCCTCATTGACGATCTCAGGTTCCGGATCAGTACCATAATTATCGAATCCCGTGACAACCAGGGATTCTTCTAGAACTTGTTCAACTAGAATCGTCTCACTCTCGGATTCTACATGAAAATATAACATATGCTTTAACATGATGATAATGTAAACATGATGCCGTCATGGTACATGAAATATAACAACACTTCGAATACAACTGTTCTTCACGGTACAGTTGTAAGCCAACAAACAAACTTGCAAATCTACCATCAAGGATCACACATGTGACTTGACCAAACTAATCTTGAAACCCTACTAGTCACAAAACATGACCAAAACAAGATCAAACACTAATCAAACACTTAGGGTTTGCTTTTATTTATTTTTGAATTAATTTGGAAATAAGCCCAAAAATGAACTTGTTCCAAGTGACCTCAAAATTTTATGTAAGCTTCCTCATGACAAACTAGTGTACCAAAACAAATTTCATAATTTTTGGAATTATACAGTGGCCTACAAAAATCATGGAAATTCCATTTATCAATTAATAGACTGAATATTTGAACATTAAAAATTTATTTAAATTTCAAGTTTCATATTTTTAAACCATACTAAAACATGTACAGAAGCTACACACAAATTTTTAGAATTTTTGGAGCTATGATTATTTTCCTACAAATTTCCAAAGATTCAGCACTATTCAAAATCAGAAAATATCAAAATACACTATTCTCTCTCACTCACTGACAGCCGGCCCCCACATGTCATCCCCAACCTCGGGCATTGACCGTGGCATCGACGGCGCTGACCGGCGCTAACTCACCGACGGTGAGCCCAACAGCGACGGCCAAAGTACTAACATGTTCACAAGAGCTAGGCGCATCGATGAGTGGTACTTTGGAGGTTGATTACGACATGAAACAAGGCTGACACCGGCCATGGCGGACGCGGTGGCACGGCAGCATTACGCCGGCGAAACAAGGCCGATAACAGTGAAATAGAGAGTTCAGGAAGCATCAGTGGCTCACCCCGAATGTGTTGAAGCAACAAGCGAGACCGGAGAAGCTATGGTGACACGTTTTGACGGTGACCGGGATCATGACGGAGTGGACCTCGTCAACGATGGCGTTCTGGCGACTGCAGTGGGCAAAACGAGCAGGCAAGAGTGGAATAAGCACTATAGCATCGAGACGAAGCCATAGAGTCAACAAGCAAGGGCAACAGCTCACCGAATGATGCTAGCCACGGTGAATCGGAGTTTTCGTTGAGGTCGCCGGCCGCGAGGAAGATGAACATGGACAGCGAGCTCTCGACAAAATCAAGCGGTAGCAACAGCTCGGTCGAATGCGCAAGGAGTAGGCAGAACTAGAACACGGCTTTTCCAGGGCTAACTTGCGCTGAGGAGACGAAAGAAGCTCACCGGAGTTGAGACGGCGGCGTCGGGAAAACAGACGGAAGGAAAGAAAAGCCAACGACGACGTCTAGGTCTTATAGCTCGGCCAGGAGCACGCGGAATCGACACGCAGCGTGAAGCCAAGGGCGGCCGCAGGAGCGCTTGGAAGACCGGAGAAAGGACGCTGGCGGTGGGGCAGTGGCGCCCTATTGTTATCTTGATTTTTGAAGTATTTACAGATTTGCCACTGAGTCCATTTTTCAAATTACTCTCAAATTTTCTAAAGAAGTTGAAAATCTCCAAAAATGAAAGTTGCTCAACTTTTCAAACTCTACAACTTTGCTTCAAGGAACATTTTCAAATTCTACCTCCATTTTGAAATTTGAATTTGGGGTGCATTTGAGCATTTGAACCATTTCAAAATTACTCCAAATTTTATATGTAAACTTGAAAAACTTTGAATACCAAAGTTGATCCTTATAAAATATGCTTCAACTTTGCTTTTTGTCACAACTCCAAAATCCAAATGGATTTTGAATTAGACAAAAGGGGCAAAAAGGACTTTTATGATTTGAATTTGAATTCAAATTTGATTTGTTTTCCTTTTTACTTTAACTTTGATTTTTGACCAGTAACATGGCCCATTAGAGTTATTTGAGTCAAATGACACATGGCCTCACATGATCACATGAAATTTGACGCTTGTGGTCATGATCTTTATTTAGGGTTTTGATTCACATCACACATAAAATAATAACTTATGAAATAAAGCTTATTTAGTGAATGCATTCAAAATTTTCTACTTTATGAATGCTTTGCAATGCATATGATGACATGTCAAGTTTTAGTGCTAGGTCAAAACACCAGAGGTGTTACAACCCTTCCCCCTTAACGAAATCTCGTCCCGAGATTTAAAACCCAAGGCTAAGTAATGGAAAAGGAATTGTGTCAAGCTAACACATCATAACTTTATTCAAAAGGCTAGTGAGGGGGTTTTCCATTCTGTTGACCAACGAGACAAGTTACAATATAGACAAGGTATTGCAACTAGATAGAAGCGAAGAAGTCAGGAAAGTTTTCTTCTAAGTAATCCTCAGACTCCCAAGTAGCTTCACCTTCAGTGTGTTGATTCCATTGTACTTTGTAGAACTTGATTGTACGTCTTCGAGTGACTTGATCTTTCTGATCTAAGACTCTAATGGGGTACTCGGCATAAGTCAAATCAGATTCTAGTTCTACATCACCAAAGTTGATCACTTGGTCAGGTACTTGAAGACACTTCTTTAACTGAGATACATGAAAGATATCATGCACAGCTGACATGTGATCTGGTAGCTTGACGCGATAGGCGACCGGTCCACATCGTTGTTGGATTTGAAAAGGACCTACATAATGGGGCGCCAACTTTCCCCAAATCCTAAAACGATGAACTCCTTTCATCGGCGATACCTTGAGGTAGACATGATCTCCCACTTTGAATTCTAGCGGTCGTCTCCTCTTATCAGCATAGATTTTCTGTCGGGATTGAGCTACCTTCATATTAGCTTGTATGAGTTTAACTTTCTCTTCAGCTTCCTTGACCACATCTGGTCCAAAGAACCAACGTTCTCCAGCTTCTGACCAATTTAAAGGTGTCTGCCACCTATGTCCATACAGTGCTTCGAATGGTACCATTTTAATGCTCTCTTGATGGCTATTTGTAACACCCTTAGTGTTATGCCTTAATCAAAATACTAAACCATGTCATGAACATCATGTTTATGTATTATTGCCTGTGGTAAATAAGAAATTAAATTTTATTGCACTAATTCTCAAATTGAACTCTAATTTATTCCTTGTCCAAGTTGTCCTTCCAGCACGTCATCTCTCTCCACGTGAGAGCTCCATAGCCACAAAGTCAAATGATAAATTATTATCATTCACTAATTATTAGCATACCACTTGACAAGATTTATATCTCCATCAATCTCGCGACGCGCCACGGTCATCTCTCGTTGTTCTAATTATCCCGCCTTTACTTCGCTTGCTAATCACCTTGCAAAATTATCAGTGCACGACGCGCTGCCACTGGCATAGTGTGTCGCACACGCTATGCATTAATCTCAATCACAAGTTCGGTCGCTGAGCACGCTGTTCGCTCACTGCTCTGCAAGCGCAGTGCACGCACCCTTCCTCACATCAAACCGAAGCAGTGAAGATTTTCCTCACGTCAGAACGGGAGCAGTGAAGATTTTCCACATGGCGACACTGTAGCAGTGCAGAAAACATTGTTCATGCGTGGGAACCATTGTTCACCCATGGAAAACACAGTTCACGCGTGGAAACACTGTAGCTCCGCAGAAAACACTGTTTATCCAAGCAAGCATGTCGTTCCGCGATGTTTTATTACCTTTAAGCAAGCTAGTTTAGCCACTAACCTTACGACGCGTCGCTGTCGCATCTTTGCATCTCCATTCCTGCATCTCCTGTCTTTAAAAGGATACGCCGAGCTATTTCGCTCCGCTGCTCACTTGCTTCTCTCAAATCAAGTTTCTCTGTTCTTACCCGTGAAAGCTGCGTCTATCGATTTCTCCCAAGCTGCAATAATCAGATGAGGTAGCTAGTCTATAATTGATCTTCTCATTCTCTAATGTTTCCTTGACCTATAGTCTCCTCCCTCGTTAATTCCTTGACCTGCATGAATGAACCAGCACCCCACCACTAAGCACGTTCAGCCCAAAGCCCACTCTAGTCTTGACGTGCTCGTAAGTCCAAGACCACTCAAAGTTCAATCCTTGAATTAATTCTCTCATGACCAAAGACCACACCACCGCACACGGCACGGAGCCAGAGGACAACCCTGCCAACTCGTTCATGCTTCTAGACTACCTAGCTTGTCATGACCACCAACAACTAGTGCTATATATGGTTCTGCTCCATTCCACGTAGGGCAAGCAATTGCTAAGCTCCCTGGTGTCTCTCCTCTTGCATTGCCTCCACACATCGATCACCGTAGGTGGCACTTCATTCAATTCTGAGGTAGCTAGCCTGCAAGAATTCCTTCATTCTTCTTCTCATTTTCTTGACCCGTGGTCTCATCTAGTATTTCTAGACCACAGTCATGTGCAAGTCAACAAGTCCAATAGCATGATTAGCCTCCTCCAATAATATCATTTTCTTCATCTCTAGAGCTCATTTGAATTTATTTATTGTGAAATAAATTTTGTTAGATTCATAAATTCATGATCTATCTGTTAGTGTAATTAGTTCGTATAGTTCAGTGATACCTTTAGGGTTACTTTATTATTTCAAGATGCGTATTATTATTATGGTTATTTAGAGGATGAATTTTTGTAATGCTTTGGTAGAAGTGCTAGCCCTAGAATTCTTTTATAGTAGGTTCATTGTATTATTATGTGCTCACTGTAATTTTTGTGGCCTTAGAATAGGTTGATAAATATGGTAGCTAGTGCACCTTGTTTTATCATATATATAGTAAATTGATATCAGCAATAAGGATGCCTTTAGTTGCTAAGATAATACATGAAATGTTTCATACCTGTTTAGTGGGAATAATAGGTAACTTTATGTATTAGTCATTAGAGTTAGCTTAGTAGCTTGGTAGATGCATTCTTATTTTAAGAGTTGCGGTTGCCTATATATTAATTATTGCATCATCATCACTGCATGCATATAGAGGACGAGCCACTGGAGATCGTGACCTTCGGCGAGCAGGAATACGACGAAGTCGTCGAAGAGTATGAGGAGATCCTCGTGCAGGAGAACGTTCCGGAGCCACCCATCACTGACTTTGCTGACACCGCGCCTACCCAAGGCAAGCCCTAGTGCATAACTCCTATTTTTAAATGATCACTGAATATATTGATATGATATGCATTTACGTTACAGGCATTTTATGGAAGCTACATGCATAAATATATCCACCATGAGTCCTACTAGTACAGGTCGAGTAGCTGCTATGCTCAGGATGTCGGTAGCGTGAGTAACCTGTTGTTACTCACAAATAGGTGATTAAACTATGATATCATGATGAAATAATGGAAAGGAAAATGGTGACCAGACAGGGATATGGATTTGGTACTGGTGGGTGTGAGGGGTTGTGTCCTGCAGCCAACAGGGCATAGCCCGGTTACACTTTTTCCCTGTCTATGTCGATTAAGGACCGGTCATTGCATATGACTCTAGACAAGTCACAGATTATTGTCCTGAGCACATACTTGGGTATGGGCGCAGGGAAGGCTTGCTGCTCTCTTGTCGCGGATCTGGCTTTTTTCGGACCGACTGATGGGAAGAGGAGGTGGTGGAGGTCCTTGCACCGCACTGAGCCCAGGACTCAGAGGCGGGGGCTTGGAGTCTAAGTTTGGATGGGGACCTAGACACCTGGGATAGGAGAGTGGTGGGTTAGTCCTGCTTGTGCCTGGGGTACAAGCGGGGCGTGTGTCTTCGGGGCACCCAGCTGGGCACATTGATTCACGAGTCGCCGGGTTATCCAGTACGGCTTGTCTGCGGTTTAGCACCGTAGTAAGAACTGGAAGTGGAAAAAGAGAAGGAACAGTATCGATTGCTCAACTCTTGCTTGAAAGTAGAATAGGTGCTTATATAGATTGACTAGATGAAAACTTAATACGGCTGATGATAATAATGTATCAATAAGGACTCACTATTAGTATTGCTTTTTGCTAAAAGAGAACCATCAAACCATAAAGCCTAGCATATTCCTTGGAGTCGGGAAAGTATTCCCACTATCGGATAAGTCTTGCGAGTACATTGTGTACTTAGGGTTTATTTACCCCTGTTGTAGGTGACGCTTGAGGAGTTCCTTGTGTGGAGGATCCATCTGGTGGGCTCAGACGGAATCCTCGTTATCTTATCGCTAGATGTTATCTTTTAATATTCCACTGTTTATCATTCCGCACTCTGTATTTGGTATTGTAATAATGTACTTTTTAAGAAACTCTAATGTATGAGATAGACTTGTGTTGTAACTCGTTTTCATTATTGGATCCTTGGGAGAAATGTGGATATTTTGGGTTCTCCCTTGGGTGTGCCCGATGGATACTGCCCGTTGTAGCCTGCTTTCGGGGTGCTTAGTGTCTAGTGGAAGATGAGCGCCTCCGTAAGTGTGCTATTTCGGGCAGTTCTACCACAGTTGGCACCAGAGCCAATAATGGTCATGAGTTTCTCACTCTTTTACAAAACTAAAAGTGGACCAACAAAAGTTTTGCAAAACTTAGGATGCAAATAAGTTAAGTATAAGCCCTAGCTATATGGTCTATCTAGGATAGCGGCACTGTTTTATCTAATCAGTTTCTGTAGGTACACTGACTTACATGACGTAAGAAATCGCTTAGTATACAGAAAGTGAGTGTGCGATGTGCTGAAAATTGTACGAACACCGCTATATTCTGGCTTGAGTGAACGTATAGGTCGAAGCATGCATCATATAATAGCATCTTACTTGAACTAGGAATCCCCCTTCATGTATAATGAAAGTAGTAAATTGGTAGGACTAACTTAATGAATGCCTTAAAAAAATGTGCTGCCATTTCTTTAATCCCTGGATCCTGATCGGGAAGGTGTCCTAATGGATGGTTCGTCTCTCTTATAGATGAATCTGAGGTCTGGACGTGGAAGCACTAGTTCGGGAGCGACCAATGAGGGCCATGGTGATAGTGCTCGGGCTTTTGAGCGTGGCAACGAGGGAGCTCAGGAGGTTCCACCCTTGGTTCCTCAGCCTTTTCCACCACCGCCTCCGCCGTTGTCCACCGCGGAGGTCATGGTGGAGTTGTTGGCTGCTCATCAGGAGTCAGCCACTGCTCGTCAGGAGACAGCTCGTGCCATGGAGATTATGGCATAGGCCATCATGGGTCTTGCCCGTGGAGGTCCCGGAGGCAACGGTGGGAATGGGGGTGGTGCTCGTTGTCCTGAGGGACAGTCCTCTTACCAGGACTTCCTCAAGACCCACCCGCCCACGTTCACACCGTCAGACGATCCGTTTGAGGTAGAGCACTGGCTTCGCACGCTGGAGCAGAAGTTTCGGCTGCTCGGAGTGGCCAACGAGCAGAAGATGCACTTTACATCCCAGCTGCTTTTGGGGTCCATAGGTGCCTAGTGGGAGACTTTCTAGGCTGTGGAGCTACCGGATCACCCGGCGACGTGGCAGGAGTTCTCCACCGCCTTCCGCAAGTTCTTCATACCTGCTGGTGTTATCCACCAGAAGGTGACTGAGTTCATGGAGCTGCGTCAGGGGAGCAGGACGGTAATGGAGTATGTGACCTAGTTTAACCACTTGGCTCAGTATGCTAGTAGTCAGGTGGACACGGATGACAAGAAGAGGGATCACTTCTTTCGCGGTCTCACTCCTGCTCTTTAGGAGAAACTGTACCTGGGGAAATATCAGACCTTTGGGGCTCTAATGAACGCCGCCATTGCTCTTGAGGGTTTCCAATGGGCATCTCAGGTGGATTGGAAGCAGAAGCGGGTGGCAGTTGGATCCTCAAGCCATCCCCATACTCAAAAGGTGCAGATTGTTAGGCGGGGGCCCTATCAACCATCTGGCAGGCCTCTGTACCAGTCACCCCAGCAGACATCATAGACTTCTGCTACTCGGTACAAGGCACCTCAGCAGCAGGTGCAACCCCAGCAGACTCAGGGATAGCAGGTCCCACCTCATCAGGGATTTAGGAACAAGCCTGGTGCTTGTTTCAAGTGTGGCAAGGATGGCCACTATGCCAGGGAGTGTCCTCAGCAGCAGACAGCTCAGCCGTCTACAAATTCTAGGCTGATTAAAAGGACTTTCATCAAGAGGAAGGTGCCCAGCAGATCTGGTCAGGTGCACTTCACAGATGCTCAGCAAGCTATGCAGCAGGAGACAGTTATGGCTGGTATGTTTACCATCGAATCCCATCCAGCTTTGGTGTTGTTTGATTCCGGCGCATCGCATTCCTTTATGAGCATGGGGTTTGTAGAGCGGCACAACTTATCACTATTGGCTATACCGTATGCCTATAAGATCTGTACTGTGGGTTCTCAGATGTTCATCAATACCCACACAGATATAGTAAGTTTGGTATTAGCCACCCACACTTACCGTCTACAGTTCATGATAATGCCTAGGCAAGGCATTGATGTTATTCTTGGAATGAACTAGTTGCGGGTGTATGGGGTAGTATTGGATATGAAGAGAAGAAGTGTAGAGTTACGGCTTCTATTTTCTGAGGATAGGATGTCTCTTATCATACCCTCAGAACCGGTCTTACCTATTGCTACCCATGCTGAAGCCGTTCCTAATATTACCTCCATTCCAGTAGTATGTGAGTTTCCAGATGTTTTCCCTAAAGATCTTCCTAGATTGCCACCGGACCATGAGGTAGAATTCTCCATTGAGCTTGAGCCTAGTACTGCTCCTATCTCCAGGCGTCCGTACTGCATGGCTCTGAGAGAATTGGCAGAAATGAAGAAGCAACTGGAGGAGTTGATGGACAAGGGTTTCATCTGCCCAAGTTCTTTACCATGGGGTTGTCCAGCGATTTTCGTGAAGAAGAAGGATGATACTCTGTGGATGTGTGTGGATTACCGCCCCCTCAATGCGGTAACAGTTAAGAACAAGTATCCTTTGCCCCACAAAGATACTTTGTTTGATTAGTTAGCTGGTGCCAAGGTGTTCTCGAAGATAGATCTCCGATCAGGCTACCATCAGATCAAGATCAGGCCACAGGATATACCAAGGACAGCTTTCTCTACTAGGTATGGGTTGTATGAGTACCTAGTGATGTCTTTCGGTCTCACCAATGCCCTGGCTTTCTTCATGTACCTGATGAACTCAGTCTTCATGCCGGAGTTGGATAAGTTTGTGGTAGTGTTCATTGATGACATTTTGATCTACTCTAAGAATGATGAAGAGCATACCTGTCACCTCCGGATAGTCCTGACTCGACTCAGAGAGCACTAGCTGTATGCTAAATTTAGCAAGTGTGAGTTTTGGCTAGATTGAGTGCAGTTTTTGGGACATATGTTGACACCTGAGGGTGTTTCTGTAGATCCCAGCAAGGTACAAGATGTGTTAGATTGGAAGTCTCCTAGGTCTGTGCACCAGATCCGTCAATTCCTTGGGCTAGCTGGATACTATCGACGTTTCATCCCCGATTTCTCCAAGATAGCCTAGCCCATGACTAAGCTGCTCCAGAAAGAAGCTAAGTTTGTTTGGGGTCTAGCTTGTGAAGAAGCTTTTCAGTCCCTAAAGACTTTTCTGACCACTGCTCCTATATTGGCTCAACTTGATATTGAGAGGCCCTTTGATGTTTACTGTGATGCCTCAAAGACAGGATTGGGGTGTGTGCTTATGCAAGAGGGGCGTGTGATAGCTTATGCTTCGCGCCAACTGAAGAAGCACGAGGTGAACTACCCTACCCATGATTTAGAGCTAGCTGCTGTAGTTCACTCTCTAAAGATTTGGAGGCATTATTTGTTGGGCAACAAAGTGCATATCTTCACTGACCACAAGAGCCTTAAGTATATTTTCACTCAGTCTGAGTTGAATATGAGGCAAAGGAGATGGTTAGAGTTGATCAAGGATTATAATTTGGAAGTCCACTATCATCCAGGAAAAGCCAATGTGGTAGCTGATGCCTTAAGTCGTAAGTCGCATCAGGTTGAGGATATACCCTTGTCACTTCACCACACAGAGGTGCTAGCTCAGATTGCTTTGACCTCAGAGCTGCTGGAGCAAATTATTCGGGAACAAAAGGAAGACCTCGAAGAGATCCTCACATCAAGAAGTTGCTAGCTAAAGGACGTGGACCTCATTTTAGCATTGATGAGCTGGGAGTCATGAGATACAAGGATAGGCTGGTGGTTCCATCCAATGAAGAGCTAAAAAGAAAGATTTTAAAAGAAGCCCATCATTCCAAGCTGTCTATCCACCCTGGTAGCAATAAGATGTACCATGATCTACGCCAACTGTACTGGTGGTCTTACATGAAGCAAGATATCACCCAGTTCGTTGCAGAGTGTGACACTTGTGGTAGAGTCAAGGCAAGTCATATGCATACTCCTGGATATCTGTAGCCCTTGCCCATTCCTATTTGGAAATGGGAGGATATTTCCCTAGATTTCATTGTGGGTTTACCCCGCACCTCCTCGGGCTTTGATTCTATTTGGGTCATTGTGGACCGTCTCACCAAGTCTGCCCACTTTCTTCTGGTGGACACTAGATACAATGCCAAGAAGTATGCGAAGTTATACTTTGATCAGATTGTGACCCTACATGGAGTTCCTCTCACCATCATCTCTGATAGAGGGTCAGTTTTTGTCTCTCGTTTCTAGGAGAAACTCCAGGAGTGTTTGGGTACTCGTCTTCTCATAAGCTCGACATACCATCCCCAGACTGATGGTCAAACTGAAAGGGTGAACCAGGTGCTCGAGGATATGCTGCGGGCTTGTACCATCTCTTTTCCTAAGAAGTGGGATCAGTGTTTGAAGCTGGCCGAATTTTCTTATAATAACAGCTATCAGGAGAGTATCCGTATGGCACCATTTGAAGCTTTATATGGACAGAAGTGTAGGATGCCACTAAACTGGGTTGAGGTAGGAGACCATGGGTACTTCAGGCCGGATTTCATAAAGGAGGCTCGAGAGAAAGTAAATATAATTCATGAACACTTGAAGTCAGCTCAGAGTCGATAGAAGGCTTACGCAGACAAACGAAGAAGACCTTTGGAATTTGCAGCTAGAGATTATGTGTATCTCAAGGTATCTCCTTTGAGAGGGGTACATCGGTTTGGTGTCCATGGCAAGTTAGCCCCTCGGTATGTGGGTCCATACAAGGTGTTGCAGCAGTGTGGTTCCATTGCTTATCGTCTCTAACTCCCTGAAATTCTCTCGGCAGTTCACAATGTATTTCACGTCTCACAACTAAAGAAATGCCTACGAGTTCCTGAAGAATCTATAGAAATAGAAGGACTCCCACTCCAACCTGATCTGTCTTATGTGGAGCATCCTATAAAAATTTTGGATGAGAAGGAGAGAGTGACCAGGAACAGGGTGATAAAGTTTTACAAGGTACAATGGCAAAATCATTCTAAGGCTGAAGCCACGAGGGAACAAGAGAGTTACCTATTGAAGCATTACCCCCATCTCCTCAATGGTTCTGATAGTTAGTTGCTGCGTCGAAATGTATTTCCTACCTTTTTCTCACACTAGGCACATGAAAATCTCGGGTCGAGATTTTGTTTTAGGGGGGTAGATTTGTAACACCCTTGGTGTTACGCCTTAATCAAAATACTAAACCATGTCATGAGCATCATGTTTATATATTATTGCATGTGGTAAATGAGAAATTAAATTTTATTGCACTAATTCTCAAATTGAGCTCTAATTTATTCCTTGTCTAAGTTGTCCTTCCAGCATGTCATCTCTCTCCAAGTGAGAGCTCCATAGCCACAAAGTCAAATGATAAATTATTATCATTCACTAATTATTAGCATACCACTTGACAAGATTTATATCTCCATCAATCTCGCGACGCGCCATAGTCATCTCTCGTTGTTCTAATTATCCCGCCTTTACTTCGCTTGCTAATCACCTTGCAAAATTATCAGTGCACGACGCGCTGCCACTGGCATAGTGTGTCGCACACGCTACGCGTTAATCTCAATCACAAGTTCGGTCGTTGAGCACGCCGTTCACTCACTACTCTGCAAGCACAGTGCTCGCACCCTTCCTCACGTCAGACCGAAGCAGTGAAGATTTTCCTCACGTCAGAATGAGAGCAGTGAAGATTTTCCATACGTCGAACTGTAGCAGTGTAGGAAACACTGTTCACACATGGAAAACAATGATCACCCGTGGAAACCACTGTTCACGTGTGGAAACACTGTAGCTTCGTAGAAAACACTATTTATCCGAGCAAGCACGTCGTTCCCGCGGCGTTTTATTACCTTTAAGCAAGCTAGTTTAGCCACTAACCTTACGACGCATCGCTGTCGCATCTTTGCTTCTCCATTCCTGCGTCTCCTGTCTTTAAAAGGATACGCCGAGCTATTTTGCTCCACTGCTCACTTGCTTCTCTCAAATCAAGTTTCTCTGTTCTTACCCGTGAAAACTGCGTCTATCGATTTCTCCCGAGCTGCAATAATCAGCTGAGGTAGCTAGTCTATAATTGATCTTCTCATTCTCTAATGTTTCCTTGACCTGTAGTCTCCTCCCTCGTTAATTCCTTGACCTGCATGAATAAACTAGCACCCCACCGCCAAGCACGTTCAGCCCAAAGCCCACTCCAGTCTTGACGTGCTCGTAAGTCCAAGACCACTCAAAGTTCAATCCTTGAATTAATTCTCTCATGACCAAAGACCACACCACCGCACATGGCACGGAGCCAGAGGACAACCCTGCCAACTCGTTCATGCTTCCAAACTACCTAGCTTGTCATGACCACCCACAACCAGTGCTATATATGGTTCTGCTCCATTCCACGTAGGGCAAGCAATTGCTAAGCTCCCTGGTGTCTCTCCTCTTGCATTGCCTCCACACATCGATCACCGTAGGTGGCACTTCATTCAATTCTGAGGTAGCTAGCCTGCAAGAATTCCTTCATTCTTCTTCTCATTTTCTTGACCCGTGGTCTCATCTAGTATTTCTAGACCATAGTCATGTGCAAGTCAACAAGTCCAATAGCGTGATTAGCCTCCTCCAATAATATCATTTTCTTCATCTCTAGAGCTCATTTGAATTTATTTATTGTGAAATAAATTTTGTTAGATTCATAAATTCATGATCTATCTGTTAGTGTAATTAGTTCGTATAGTTCAGTGATACCTTTAGGGTTACTTTATTATTTCAAGATGCATATTATTATTATGGTTATTTAGAGGATGAATTTTTGTGATGCTTTGGTAGAAGTGCTAGCCCTAGAATTCTTTTACAGTAGGTTCACTGTATTATTATGTGCTCACTGTAATTTTTGTGACCTTAGAATAGGTTGATAAATATGGTAGCTAGTGCACCTTGTTTTATCATATATATAGTAAATTGATATCAGCAATAAGGATGCCTTTAGTTGCTAAGATAATACATGAAATGTTTCATACCTGTTCAGTGGGAATAATAGGTAACTTTGTGTATTAGTCATTAGAGTTAGCTTAGTAGCTTGGTAGATGTATTCTTATTTTAAGAGTTGCGGTTGCCAATATATTAATTATTGCATCATCATCACTGCATGCATATAGAGGATGAGCCACTGGAGATCGTGACCTTCGGCGAGCAGGAATACGATGAAGTCGTCGAAGAGTACGAGGAGATCCTCATGCAGGAGGATGTTCCAGAGCCACCCGTCACTGACTTTGTTGACACCGCGCCTGCCCAAGGCAAGCCCCAGTGCATAACCCCTAATTTTAAATGATCATTGAATATATTTATATGATATGCATTTACGTTACAGGCATTTTATGGAAGCTACATGCATAAATATATCCACCATGAGTCCTACTAGTACAAGTCGAGTAGCTGCTATGCTCAGGATGTCGGTAGCGTGAGTAACCTGTCGTTACTCGCAAATAGGTGATTAAACTATGATATCATGATGAAATAATGGAAAGGAAAATGGTGACCGGACAGGGATATGGATTTGGTACTGGTGGGTGTGAGGGGTTGTGTCCTGCGGCCAACAGGGCATAGCCCGGTTACACTTTTTCCCTGTCTGTGTCGATTAAGGACCGGTCGTTGCATATGACTCTAGACAAGTCACAGATTATTGTCCCGAGCACATATTTGGGTATGGGCGCAGGGAAGGCTTGCTGCTCTCTTATCGCGGATCCGACTCTTTCTGGACCGACTGATGGGAAGAGGAGGTGGTGGAGGTCCTTGCACCGCACTGAGTCTGGGACTCAGAGGCGAGGGCTTGGAGTCCAAGTTTGGACGAGGACCTAGACACCCAGGACAGGAGAGTGGTGGGTTAGTCCTGCTTGTGCCTGGGGTACAAGCGGGTTATCCGGTATGGCTTGTCTACGGTTTAGCACCGTAGTAAGAACTGGAAGTGGAAAAAGAGAAGGAACAGCATCGATTGCTCAACTCTTGCTTGAAAGTAGAATAGGTGCTTATATAGATTGACTAGATGAAAACTTAATACGGCTGATGATAATAATGTATCAATAAGGACTCACTATTAGTATTGCTTTTTGCTAAAAGAGAACCATCAAACCATAAAGCCTAGCATATTCCTTGGAGTCGGGAAAGTATTCCCACTATCGGATAAGTCTTGCGAGTACATTATGTACTCAGGGTTTATTTACCCCTGTTGCAGGTGATGCTTGAGGAGTTCCTTGTGTGGAGGATCCATCTGGTGGGCTCAGACGGAATCCTCGTTATCTTATCGCTAGATGTTATCTTTTAATATTCCGCTGTTTATCATTTCGCACTCTGTATTTGGTATTGTAATAATGTACTTTTCAAGAAACTCTAATGTATGAGATAGACTTGTGTTGTAACTCGTTTTCATTATTGGATCCTTGGGAAAAATGTGGATATTTCGGGTTCTCCCTTGGGTG
Organism: Miscanthus floridulus; assembly: GCF_019320115.1. NCBI lineage: Eukaryota > Viridiplantae > Streptophyta > Magnoliopsida > Poales > Poaceae > Miscanthus > Miscanthus floridulus. Next base: position 42,299,474 of record NC_089590.1, on the reverse strand, counting down.
TGCCCGACGGATACCGCCCGTTGTAGCCTGCTTTCGGGGTGCTTAGTGTCTAGTGGAAGACGAGCGCCTCTATAAGTGTGCTATTTCGGGCAGTTCTACCACACTATTGTTATATGAGAATTCAGCTAAGGGAAGGCATTCATCCCATTTAGCACCATAGGAAAGGACACATGCTCTTAACATATCTTCAAGAATTTGATTTACCCTTTTAGTCTGTCCATCTATTTGTGGATGATAAGCAAAACTACGGATAAGTTTAGTTCCCAAAGACTCATGTAGACTTTTCCAAAACTTGGATACGAACAATGACCCTCTGTCAGAGATAATGGTCTTGGGTGCCCCATGCAGACTGAAGATTCTATCCAGATAAAGCTTTGCATATTGTTCCACTCAATATTTATCTCTGACTGGTAAGAAATGAGCTATCTTGGTTAGGCGATCAACAATAACCCATATTGAATTGTAGCCTGCAGATGTCCTGGGCAATCCCATGATAAAGTCCATACAGATATCTTCCCACTTCCAAGATGGAACAGGCAATGAATGTAATGGACCTGCAGTCTTCATATGAACCGCTTTGACTCTCTGACAAATATAACACTTGGACACATATTGAGCTATTTCTATTTTCATTTTGGTCCACCAATATCTCTTTCTCAGATCATGATACATTTTGTTGCTACCTGGATGAATGGAGTATCTTGTAGAATGAGCTTCATCAAGAATTTGCTTTCGTAGCTCTGGATTTTTGGGTACTACCAATCTATCCTTGAACCATACGACATCTGATTCATCAATCTTGAAACATGTTGGTTTTCCAGATCTGACTTTGTCCTTGATATGGGCTATGCCCTTACTTTTCCATTAAGCAGCAATGATCTGATCTTTGATAGTGGACTCAATTGCAACATTGGATAGAGAACCTTGTTCTATGATTTGTAAATTCATATGCTCCATCTCTTGACACAATGTTTGTTGCATAGGTTCTACAATCAGACAATGACAATGACTCTTGCGACTCAGGGCATCCACAACCACATTAGCCTTGCCCGGATGATAATGCACTTCTAAGTCATAATCTTTGATAAGTTCTAACCATCTTCTTTGCCTCATATTCAACTCTGACTGAGTGAAGATGTATTTCAAACTTTTGTGATCCGTATAGATATGACATATATTGCCCAATAAATAATGTCGCCAAATCTTGAGTGCATGAACAATGACAGCTAATTCAAGATCATGGGTGGGATAATGTTCTTCATGCTTCTTGAGTTGTCTGGAAGCATACGCTATGACTCTGCCTTCTTGCATAAGAACACAGCCAATACCAATTCTAGATGCATCACAATAGATATCAAATGGCCTCTCGATATCAGGTTGTGCTAATACTGGTGCAGTTGTTAACAATTTCTTCAATGTCTGAAAGGCCTTCTCACATTCTGTTGACCATACAAACTTAGTTTGATTTTTCAGCAGTCTAGTAATTGGCTTCGCAATTCTGGAGAAGTCAGGGATGAACCGACGATAATACCCTGCCAACCCCAGAAAACTACAAACTTGATGAACAGTGGTAGGTGCTTTCCAGTTAAGAACTTCTTCTACCTTGCTTGGATCAATAGCTATACCATCAGCAGATAACACATGACCTAGAAATTGTACTTCCTCTAACCAGAATGCACATTTACTAAATTTGGCATATAATTGGTGATCTCTTAACCTTTGTAGAACAATGCGGAGATGTTCCGCATGTTCCACTTTGCTCTTGGAATAGATAAGAATGTCATCAATGAACACCACGACAAACTTATCCAACTCGGGCATAAAAACTGAGTTCATCAGGTACATGAAATGAGTCGGGGCATCGGTCAGCCCAAAAGACATGACTAGATACTCATATAGACCATATCGGGTAGTAAACGCTGTCTTCGACACATCTTCTCGTCTGATCTTAATCTGGTGATAGCCTGATCTCAAGTCTATCTTCGAGAACACCTTAGCTCCCGCAAGTTGGTCAAAAAGCAAATCAATTCAGGGTAAGGGGTATTTGTTCTTTATGGTGACTTCATTTAACGGCCAATAGTCAACACACAACCTTAAGGTTTGGTCCTTCTTCTTCATGAAGATAGCAGGGCATCCCCAAGGTGATGAACTGGGTTGAATGAAACCCTTGTCTAACAACTCTTGTAGTTGCATTTTTAATTCTGCTAGTTCTTTGGGTGGCATCCTATATGCTCTTCTGGACACTGGTGCTGTTCTTGGTTTCAGATCAATTCTAAACTCTACATCTCGGTCTAGTGGCAGACTAGGCAGATCATCGGGAAAGACATCCGTAAACTCACATACCACTGGAATCTTCTTGGCTTCTTCAACAATAGTTGCACAGACTGTTTCTACTATACTCTTAGGAAAGGGAAGTTGGATGAGAAGTTGGGTTTTGCTGTCAGGTGCATTTACCCTTATGGTTCTACGCAGGACATCTATGATAGCCCCATGTTGGGTTAACTAGTTCATACCAAGGAACACATCTATATCTTGATCCTTTAATATCAGCATATTGGTAGGGAACTCATAACCTCCCAAATCAATAGGTACATGCTAAACTACCTCCCTTGTACAAATTCGTCCCCCGGGCGACTGTATATGATATGGTTCTTTTGTTTCTCCAATAGCTATCCCATGCTTCACAACAAATGTACGATTGATGAATGTATGGGATGCACCAGAATCAAATAAGGTAATTGCAGGATGCTTAGCAATGGGAAACATACCCATCATTACTGGTTCTCCTTTTGGAATAGATTCCACCTGAGTATAGAAGACCCTTCCAATTTTCTTTTCAGCCTGACCCTTCTGACTATTCTGAGCATTGCCCTTGTACTAATTCTGAGCTTGAGTAACAGGGGCTTTGGGTGCATCAGGATTGTTCTTCCTAGGATACAGACATTCTTGGGAAAAATGTCCAGGTTTACCACAATTATAGCATGGATAATTGTGATTCTAGGGAGTAGCATTGCGGTTTGCATTATTTGTATTATTTTGCTACTGCAGGGCTCGATGAGGATAAGGCATATTAGTTGCAGGGCGAATAAAGATTTGCTGCCTGCCTTGGCCTTGTTGTGGGTGGAATGGCGCATGGCCATGATTCTAAGGATGGTAGACTATCTTTTGACGCTTTCCACTCGATGATCCGGAAGTAGATATTTTCTTTTTCTTTGCCTCCTTGTGTCGGTGGTAATTCTCCTCCGAAGCGATAGCAATGTTGATTGTCTCATGATAAGTTGCGTTACCACAAGTTGCCATCATGGTCTAAAGTTTAGTGTTCAAGCCTCTAAGAAAATGATTCTTCTTCTTCCTATCAGTATTCACATACTCTATAGCATACTGCGATAGATGATTGAAGCGCCCCACATAGTGCATCACCGGGTGCTCCCCTTGCTTAAGAGCCAAGAACTCTTCTAACTTCATGGTCATCACACCATCTAGAATATAGTGTGCCCTAAAGGCATCCTTAAACTCCCTCCAGGTGATTTGGTGACCAGCGGGCCGTACTGCTACCAAATTTGCCCACCAGGCACTAGCAGCTCCTCGGAGTTGCTGTGCCACAAACCTTGGTTTCTGAATCTCGGTACAGTGAATCAGCTCAAACTTTTGCTCTATTGTCCTAAGCCAATCGTCAGCTTCTAAAGGCTCTTCTGCCTTAGAGAACACAGGCGGACGTGTGTCAGTAAAATCCACATAGGTTGACTCATCATTTCCATTATTACGACGGCCACGATTAGGGTATGGTGCCTGTTGATTCTACGCCAATTCCCTTAACAACCTAGCATTCTCTGCCGTTGCATTGATGAGTGCGGCTATGGCATCTGCCATAGTCGAAGGCATTAGTGGAGGATTTGGGTACTCATCATCGTCATGCGAGCCACTAGCACCAGTTCAGGTGATAGGATGAGGCATCTGTTAGAGAAACACATTTACTTACATTATTCTTTATTGAAAGCATTTAAAAGGTTTCATGCTACAAAGGGTTACTTATTTAGATTACATGTCTTGTACCCCACAAGACAACCCTGGTTTACTAGGAAAGCAGTAAAGGAACTATTACTACTCCAAGCTCTCAGTCATCGGCGTTCGTGCCCATACCAGACAAAACCTCATCTTCATCTAAGAAGTACACTAATTCCTCAGGATCCTCCTCCTCTTCTTCATTCTCGACTTCTCCTGGAGCTACAATCATTTCTTCATCTATGACTTCACCATCTGCATGAGGAGGATGAAGTTGAGCGTACAGCATGTGGACATTCTCATGAAGAATCGCATTGTCCATCTCCAGGTCTTCTACGTAGAACTCCAACTCATGGACGCGTTCATTGGTCGCATCCTCTTGTGTCCAGGCTTCATTCCACAGCTCCATGGTCATGGTGATGCCCCTTTGCATTTCCACCAGCTCCTCTTGATCTTTGGCATGAGCTTGACGAAGAGTGTTGAGCTCCTTGGTAAGGTTCTTGATGTTGGTGGGGTTGCTTGAAGATCCTTCATCTCCTAGGTTCTTGGAACTTCCTTCACCAAGCTCATGGTTTCATGGTGCCAACTGGTGACGAGGGACTCCATGAGGTCCCATGGACTTGCGTGCGGTTACCTTGGTCTTTGCCATAGCCTGTAGAATTTAGGGTAGGGCTATAAGAATAGCTTGAGGATAATGGAGGTTAGCAAGAATGGGATTGACATTACTTACCCAACCACTTCTTAAGGGGAATTATTATGCAAGGTGTTCAAGCATGATGCATGAATCGATCTTACGAATCTAGGTACAAAAGATTTATATAATCAGAAGTACTAGATTTTTAATACATAGGACAAACCTAATCATATTATCCACCATGAACTTTCAAATAAGATAGGATTGAGTCTAGATCAAAAGGTAAGAAGAAAGAAATTTGAACTTTTAAAATATCAAGTTTACTTTCTTTGATCCAAATCAATTTGAAGGTTATTCAAAGTAACCTACAATGATCGTAGATGGGAACTGCTCTGATACCAACTATGGCAGAACCTCCTAAGAAATCAGGCCCACATGCACCTATCGTTGTCTTGATAGACCTCAGATAGCGTACATGAGTTCCCAACGACTCAACAGGTCTGTCGGGTGTCCTCAGGAAACCCTAATCATCCACAATTCTCTTTTCAAACAGGATCCCAATCACAGACATTGCAAATTACAATAGTTTATTCAAATACATATACATCAGAGTAAAAGATAGCGGAAGTCTTAAGATAGCATAGTTTACAAACTAGTTATTTTCAAACTTACAATACCATAAGTGTCATACAACCATAGTAGCGGGATAATATTACATTAACATTATTTATTAGACAAACTAGTGCCTTGTCCAAAGGCCATTCATCACTCCTCATCGTCATTGACTTCAAACACAGACATGCAGCAGGGACCAAAACAAGCCTGCGCATGTGACTCACCTGCAACAAGGGTTAACAAACCCTGAGTACAAAAGTACTCAACAAGACTAACCTGACATAAAGGGGTGTAAGACTTTTAGAGATGCAGGGGTTTGGGGCAAGGTAAGGATGTAGCAAGATTCAAAGTTCTTTGCCAAAAGCTTACTATTCTTATCCTATTTTCAAATTTTATCCCTAAGTCCTTTTAGTTCATTGTCTCAACTAAATGTACATTTCCCATATTCCATTCCTTCTCATTCCATTCTTTTCTCATATTTTAGTAATTCACTAGTCATGCATTACTTCTGTAATGAATCGAGTCTCCATATCCGCGGAGTACCGGCAATTCGAATTGATTCAAGTCCCAGCTGGAGATTCCTTATCACACGACATATGTAGAACTTAATCTTTCATATATCAACCTCGCTACCGGATCATCCTATACTAAGCCGTCTCCACGCCACCTGAGAGTATAGCACACCTCAAATCCGGCCACATTCCAGCCATGAGAGTACACACTACTCCCACCATCTCTCCACTCCCAGTGCATGGGCATTCGTCTTAGTATCGGATTAGCCAAAGTAGGCTTACCAGAGTATGTGACCAGTACTACAAAGTGTCTCGTTCAGAAGATCCACAATGAGTGGCCTTTAAGCGACATAGTTGGCAACATTACCCAACATTCAAGATAAGTTACCTGACTAGTCTCTAGTTCATTCTATCTTCTTTCTTTCTTTGGCTAGAATGCCATCTTTGATTGTATCAAAACTTTTACTTTGAAAGCCTACCATAAAGCATACTAAGCATTCTACGCCTTTGTAAATGAAATCATCTTCAAGGATGGTAAACAATTAACAAGGTAGGCAATGCATCAAGTAGGTGACATTTGAAATAATCAACTTAATGCAATAGGTAACATAGGTGATAAACTTTTCAAAGTAAACAAGGTAAGGGTTTAATGCATAAATCGGGGCTTGCCTTCGTTGACGATCTCAGGTTCCGGATTAGTACCACAATTATCGAATCTCGTGACAACCAGGGATTCTTCCAGAACTTGTTCAACTAGAATCGTCTCACTCTCGGATTCTACATGAAATTATAACATATGCTTTAACATGATGATAATGTAAACATGATGCCGTCATGGTACATGAAATATAACAACACTTCGAATACAACTGTTCTTCACGGTATGGTTGTAAGCCAACAAACCAACTTGCAAATCTACCATCAAGGATCACACATGTGACTTGACCAAACTAATCTTGAAACCCTACTAGACACAAAACATGACCAAAACAAGATCAAACACTAATCAAACACTTAGGGTTTGCTTTTATTTATTTTTGAATTAATTTGGAAATAAGCCCAAAAATGAACTTGTTCCAAATGATCTCAAAATTTTATGTAAGCTTCCTCATGACAAATTAGTGTACCAAAACAAATTTCATAATTTTTGGAATTATACAATGGCCTACAAAAATCATGGAAATTGCATTTATCAATTAATGGACTGAATATTTGAACATTAAAAATTTATTCAAATTTCAAGTTTCATATTTTTAAACCATACTAGAACATGTACAGAAGCTACACACAAATTTTTAGAATTTTTGGAGCTATGATTATTTTCCTACAAATTTCCAAAGATTTAGCACTATTCAAAATCAGAAAATATCAAAATACACTATTATCTCTCTCTCTCTCTCACTGACAGCCGGCCCCCACATGGCATCCCCAACCTCTGGCATTGACCATGGCATCGACGACGCTGACCGGCGCTAACTCACCGACGGTGAGCCCAACAGCGACGACCAAAGTACTAACATGTTCACAAGAGCTAGGCACATCGATGAGTGGTACTTTGGAGGTTGATTACGACATGAAACAAGGCTGACACCGGCCATGGCGGACGTAGTGGCACGGCAGCTTTACGCCGACAAAACAAGGCCGGTAACGGTGAAACAGAGAGTTCAGGAAGCATCAGTGGCTCACCCCGAATGTGTTGAAGCAACAAGCGAGACCGGAGAAGCTATGGTGACGCGTTTCGACAGTGATTGGGATCACGACGGAGCGGACCTCGTCGACGATGGCGTTCCGACAACTGCAGTGGGCAAAACGAGCAGGCAAGAGTGGAATAAGCACTACAGCATCAAGATGAAGCCATAGAGTTAACAAGCAAGGGCAACGGCTCATCGGATGATGCTGGCCACGGTGAATCGGAGTTTCAGTTGAGGTCGCCGGCCGCGAGGAAGATGAACATGGACAGCGAGCTCTCGGTGAAATCAAGCGGTAGCAATAGCTCGGTCGAATGCGCAAGGAGCAGGCAGAACTAGAACATGGCTTTTCCAGGGCTAACTTGCGCTAAGGAGACGAGAGAAGCTCGCTGGAGTTGAGACGGCGGCGTCGGGAAAACAGAGGGAACGAAAGAAAAGCCAACGACGACGTCTGGATCTTATAGCTCGGCCAGGAGCATGTGGAATCGACACGCAGCGTGCTCCTCGCGCCAGCACGAAGATAAGGGCGGCCACAGGCGCGCCTGGAAGACCAGAGAAAGGACGCCGGCGGTGGGGCGGTGGCGCCATGTTGTTATCTTGATTTTTGAAGTATTTACAGATTTGCCACTGAGTCCATTTTTCAAATTACTCTCAAATTTTCTAAAGAAGTTGAAAATCTCCAAAATGAAAGTTGCTCAACTTTTCAAACTCTACAACTTTGCTTCAAGGAACATTTTCAAATTATGCCTCCATTTTAAAATTTGAATTTGGGTGCATTTGAGCATTTGAACCATTTCAAAATTACTCCAAATTTTATATGTAAACTTGAAAAACTTTGAATACCAAAGTTGATCCTTATAAAATATGCTTCAACTTTGCTTTTTTGTCACAACCCCAAAATCCAAATGGATTTTGAATTAGACAAAAGGGGCAAAAAGGACTTTTATGATTTGAATTTGAATTCAAATTTGATTTGTTTTCCTTTTTACTTTAACTTTAATTTTTGACCAGTAACATGGCCCATTAGAGTTATTTGAGTCAAATGACACATGGGCTCACATGATCACATAAAATTTGACCCTTGTGGTCATGATCTTTATTTAGGGTTTTGATTCACATCACACATAAAATAATAACTTATGAAATAAAGCTTATTTAGTGAATGCATTCAAAATTTTCTACTTTATGAATGTTTTGCAATGCATATGATGACATGTCAAGTTTTAGTGCTAGGTCAAAACACCAGAGGTGTTACAGCCATGGCTTCAAAAACTGGTATTAAGTTGCGCCTTGTCTGGTTATCTTCCGATTCTAAAGCTGAGACTTTCTTGAGTTTGGCTCTAGTTCTCCTGATTAATGCTTCTGGATCTTCAACATAGTTTGTCGGAAGGTCAAAACCAGTCATACATTACCCTGCATAAGATACAAAAATAGACAGAACAAGGGTAATCATGTTTGAGCAGAGGTTAATGATTGTCTCGATCACATCAATAAGTATAAGTTTATGAATATTTCCTTCTTGCCTAGCTACCTTCCCCGGCAACGGTGCCAGAAATGCTTGTTGGTATTTATTAACTTGTCACTTGTTTAAGTTGCCACCTAATGTTGTTGACATTCCTTAGCATCACTTTTACTAAGTTGTCATCCCTAGCGATGGTGCTAGAAGTGCTTATTGATACTTTCTAGTGCCACTTCTAGAATAACACTAAGAAGTACTTTAATATTTCATGTGACTAGATAGAATATATAATGAAAGAAATATGTAAGCGCACAGATAATATACCATCGTAGCACTTCACTCAGGAGTATTCCAGGTATCGTTATTTATATTTTTACCATAGGGAAGGATGGGCAGTCAGAATATATTGATAACTTATACATATGATGGAGAAATAAACCATAACCAAACTTCTACTCACAACAGGGGTAAGTCAAGAGATAAAAGTATATGAATGGTAAGTAATAACTAATCATTGATCACTCAGAGTACTCCTTTTCTATGACATTAGCATGGCTAAGTAGAATATTAGAGGAATAATTCCTAAGTCATTTTAATTACAAGTCAAAGCATATATTGATTAGTGCAATTACACCTAGTAATCATGGCAAAGATCAACTTCATATCTACACATAAGGAATAATACTAAGGAAGATTAAGAACAGAGTTTGTCTTCCTTCGTAACTAGATCCTACTTGTCCTATATTCGAGGAGTGGACTACAAAGGACTCAATGGGAGTGTCACATCCGTGATCTATCACATGGCCTAGAATATAGGGTGCATCCGCAGGTAAACAACATATAAGCACCACGCTTACACAATATCGACCACTCACCCTGTGTACACCAGAGCAAGCGCTATACGAACTTATGCTTGAACATGATGATAATGTAGCTATACTAAATATATAATCAAAGTAGACGATGAACATTATAACTAGAAACATGAATGATATGAAGAACATTGTCATAAAAATTGTAGCAAACATATAAAAGTAATGAGAGATACAAACGAGAGGGGCGTACAAAGGCTATACCAAGCCATGCTCTTGACAAGATCATGAATCCAAGCGAAGCTTACCTCCCTCTAGACCAAGCCTAGCTAGCTATGCCCTAAAATATAGTGGAGCTTTGAGGATGATTAGGGTTTCTCTCTTCTCAAATGACTTGATCAGAGTTTGATGCCTCAGGGGTGGCAGGGGCTGGTATATATAGCCTGGAGCATCAATCCTGAGCCCTCGGATCAAACCGACTTGAATGGATGGTGTAGATGCAACCTAGGAGGCGGTGGAGAACCAACGTAACAAGGCGGAGGCTGATAGGTGGGCCAGGGGGCTGGCCAGTCTGTAGGTGTGGCCCCACCTGGCGGCCTCTCGCCCTTCGTCGTGGTGTGGTGTCTTCTGGTGTCCTCTGGAACCTTCTAGAGTTGTTTAAGCCACAATTAAGCACGATTAAATCTGACATATAGGTCCACCTTGACAGTTTTCTAGATAAACCCTGCAAAAAGCACAGATTTACCAAAACTCGTAGAATTTGTTAGTTTAAACCCCCAAACCTATGTTGGTGATTACTTTCATATCCTTATACATGTTATATTGATGGTTTATAATGTTTGTTATCTACCGTCAACAGTCACCCAAGAGGTTGCATCACCTATCTTGTGCATAGAGTGCTAATGTTGTTATGAAAGGGGTGAAGTTGTTATCCAACCGTTAGTTTAATTATGCATTTGTTTCGGCTAGGATTTGCGATTAAGTTTTACAAATGACTATTCACCACCCCTAATCTAGTCAGCCACCTCGATCCTACACTTATATGGTTGTCTAGATTATGTATTCGATGTGCATTTGAGATATAGATGAAGTTAGCAAGGAAAATTTCATATCAAAGATGTGTTTGTTGTTAATGTTACCAATTTGTTATCGATGAAAAATAGAAATGCATACTTGAAAGCTTCTTGAATAACTTGAGATTACAGGAGAGAAAATATTTACTATAAATGATTTTAGAGCTAATAACTTCATGCCAATAATTGAAGAGACTAAAAAGTTCTAAAGACTTTGGAGACTACAAGTCTAGATCTTGCCATGCATAAGGATAAAATCATGGCAAGTGTGGAATAATGAATATAGTAGATATTTAGCTCACCATGAAATATGTTGAAGTGTAGAATATTCTAGAATTATTATATTTTTCTAGAGTGTTTGAATTGTTGCCACTTAGCACCAATCCAACAGTTATGTGACACTAAATATTGGGGTTGCTTCCACCACACAAAGTGAATTTAAGAGAAGCCATTGGAAGAATGGTATAGGTAACCACCGTGCAGATTTAGTGTGTCACTAGAAAACCCGAGGTGCGGCGTTGCCGTGCCATCTTTGAGCTGCCGGTTGTGATTTTGCCTGGGTTCCATGAGCTTATCTATTGTAGCTCCCGATGGGATGAGATTTTACTGAGGAAAACTAAATGTCCATAACCTAAATATTAAACTTGCTTTTGAAATGATCAATCCGAGAGAACTTTTCTATATCACTTGGGTTGTACTTTGCTGGACTTGGTGATTGTAAAAAGTGAAAAAAACTAAAGCACAAGCATATGAACATGGAAAGTTGGAAACTACTCTCCTTCAAGAACAAATAAAACCGCTATTGTGCAGGCAGTAAACAATCAAGGTAGAATACCCTCATATTTAAGCAGACAAGCTACACTGAATCAACCAATTTCTAAAACCGAAGCAATTTTACAAAGCAAGAAGTTAATGGGCCAAAAAAAAGAATAAGTGTCTAAATACCATAATAGCTGCCTTGCTCACATAGTATACAATCAAAGGTATATGAATTCAGAATATCCAGGTGATAAGGAACGACATAAGAAACTGCTTTAGTATGATATTAGAAAACGCAAGCAATCAGCAATAGGTTCAGTATCTTAAGCTGCTCCCAAGTCGTTCCCAAAAATATGATTAGCATATTTTAGCATGCACATTATAACAGTAAGACATCATCTTGAGATAGTATTAATTTTTTAGAAAATTTATAAGATCCATAATATACTTACAAATTTGCATATTAGTTACCTTGTACGCTCTGGCCACGTGCCAACAGGATGATATTGGATTGGCTGTTTAGTTAGATTGGGAAGGAAAAGCAGAGGAGATAGAAGATGTTGTAGGTGTGGGCTTGGATCGAACCTTTGGTGGATAGGAACGAGCACTAGTAGAGAACAGACCTTTGATCCTCGGCCAAAATGGGCTCTAGTCCCGGAATTTTTTGCACCCGGGACTAGAAATACCTTTAGTCCCGGTTGGTGGCTCTAACCGGGACTAAAGGTCCCTGCCTAACGGCTACTGCGCCAGACAGAGGTGGCAGGGACCTTTAGTCCCAGTTGGAGCCACCAATCGGGACTAAAGGTATATTTTTACTCCCGGTTGGTGGATCCAACCGGGAGTAAAAGTCTACTCCCGGGCCGTGGCTGCGCCCGGGGTTGGAAAGTTACCTTTAGTCCTGATTGGATCCACCAACCGGGACTAAATGTTCTCCCTTTATATATCGGCCGTCTCCTTCTTCCTCCCCAAGCCCGAGCTCAGCACATTTTGAAGCTCACTGCACTAGTGTTCTTGCTTCCTCCCTCCTTCCATTGTTCCTCCATCCATTCTTTGATTCCTCCGTCAATTTCTTCGATTCCTCCGTCGATTCTTCAGTTGTAAAGGTTACCAATCTCATACTCTCATTTTTCACCATTTTCTTATGCCATTTTGTTCACTATATATATTTATGGTTCTTTATTGTGGTTTTTTTTCATTTGTAAGCAATTTGAGCTCAAAATCACTTCAAGCTTGCATATTTACATGAAAGAAGGTTAAAGTATATATAAATATAAACTTAGAAAATAGTTAGAAAATTATAGCAAATCCGTACTAGTTGAACTTGCGGACCATGTTCAGCTCGGCGAGCATGTTCTCTGCCGAGCGGTAACGGACGTCAAGGAAGAGCTTTGATTCTACGAGGGAGAGCGACAACGGTCGTGGAAGACCGTGTTCCCTTCCTCGTAGAATCGGAGCTCTTCCTTGACCAAGTACGGTGTCGTCCGGTGGAGAAATGCTCGCCGAGATGATCACGTAAGCAAGGTCAACTAGTACGGATGGTTATTTATTCACATGTCCCGATATCGTTGCAGTAGTCTGTCAATCACCGTACCTAAACGTAGTATATATAAATATAAACTTAGAAAATAGTTAGAAAATTATAGAAAATCCGTATTAGTTGAACTTGCGAACCGTGTTCATCTCGGCGATCATGTTCTCTGCTGAGCGGTAACGGATATCAAGGAGGAGCTTTGATTCTATGAGGGAGAGCGACAACGGTCGTGGAAGACCGTGTTCCCTTCCTCGTAGAATCGGAGCTCTTCCTTGACCAAGTACGGTGTCGTCCGGTGGAGTAATGCTCGCCGAGATGATCACGTAAGCAAGGTCAACTAGTACGGATGGTTATTTATTAAAACATGTTTTTGAGCTATAATGTATTAAAAATGAGTATAGAGATCTAGATAATTTTATAGTTTCTTAATTTTATTTGTTTATAAAAGGAGAAATTTATAGTGTATTAAAAAATGAGTATAGAGAGTAGATGGCAACTGCTTCCGGGTCCTCAGCCTCTCATGGGTTTCCAAAGCGACTTAGGCCGGGCCTCCCTCTCATTCCATGCGGCAAGTGTCGTGATGAGACGAAGATTGTGATGGAGTACCGAGTAAAGAAGGAGGGTCCCAACAAGGATCGTATCTTCTACAAGTGTCCGGATCGCAATGTGAGTTATTTTATCGTATTTAATGATTATGGTTAGTTTATACCTATTTTCATGATGGTTGTGATTAAAGTTCTAATTTTTTGTTTTAATTTCAGTGGGATGGCAGTGGACGATGTTCAGGCTTTTACTGGGAGGAAGAGTATGTTGAACTCGTGCAAAAATATCTTGCACAACAGGCAGATACGGTGGCTAATGAGGCAGTGATCCAGCCGAAGAAGCCCAAAGATGTTGCACAATCAGGGGATCTGTCTATTTTAGTTGAGATTGGTCGCGAAATCCTTGTGCCCCTGAAATGTATTTTAGCTTTAGTTCTTTTAGTGGTAGTTGGGATTGTCTACATTGTAGCAATGCTTTCATAAATTTGTATCTTTTGTGGTGGCACGTATGTTGTATAAATAATTAATTATGATCTAGGTTTTAATATGGTATTTATGTCATGTAATGCAGATGAGCCGTCATTGGATGTATAATGCTGATTGCCGCTCCCAAGAGTTCATTAACGGCGTACATTCTTTGTTACGTGCGGCCGAGGCAAACAAACGTGACGGTTTCATGTGCTGTCCATGTGCCATATGTAAGAATACGGTGGAATATCCTTGCTCAAGGACTCTTCATTCATACTTGTTCAAGTCGGGTTTCATGCCAAACTATATTTGTTGGACAAAGCACGGAGAAACCGGTGTTGTAATGGAAGAAGGTGAAGAAGAACAATGGGACGACAATAATATTATTCCCGATGGTGCGTGCTTCAATGATACTGCAATGGGAGAAGCTGAAGAAGAGGTAGCCGCAGAAGATGAGCCGGCTGATGATCTTTCTCAGGTCATTCGTGACGCACAAAGAGAATGTGAAAGTGAAAAGGAGAAGATCAAGTTCGAGCGGATGCTAGAAGATCACAAGAAATTGTTGTACCCAACTTGTGATGCAGGGCAGAAAAAGTTGGGAACCACACTAGAATTGCTGCAATGGAAGGCAAAGAATGGTGTATCTGATAAGGGATTTGGAGAGTTACTAAAAATCCAAAAGAAGATGCTTCCGAAGGACAATGAATTGCCCGCCACTACCTATGAAGCAAAACAAGTTGTCTGTCCTATGGGGCTAGAAATAGAGAAGATACATGCATTTCCTAATGACTATATCTTGTACCATGGCAAAGAGTACGAGAAATTGGATGTATGCCCGGTATGCCATGCGTCGCGGTATAAGATCAGGCGAGATGACCCTGGTGATGTTGAGGGCGAACGTCCACGGAAGAAAATCCCTGCCAAGGTTATGTGGTATGCTCCTATAATACCATGCTTGAAACGTCTGTTCAGAAACAAAGAACATGCAAAATTGTTGCGATGGCACAAAGAAGACCGTAAGGTAGACAATATATTGAGACACCCTGCTGATGGGTCCCAGTGGAGAGCAATCGACAGAGAATTCCCGAAGTTTGCAAATGACGCAAGAAACTTAAGGTTTGCTTTAAGTACAGATGGTATCAATCCTTTTGGAGAGCAGAACAGTAGTCATAGCACTTGGCCTGTTACTCTAAGTATCTACAACATTCCTCCTTGGTTATGCATGAAGCGGAAGTTCATTATGATGCCTATGCTCAACCAAGGCCCGAAGCAACCTGGCAATGACATCGATGTGTACCTGAGACCACTTATTGACGAACTTCTCATTTTGTGGAATAAAGAAGGTGTACATGTGTGGGATGAGTACAAACAGGAACACTTTGATCTGCGAGCATTGTTATTCGTAACAATCAATGATTGGCCTGCTCTAAGTAATCTGTCAGGACAGTCAAACAAGGGATATAATGCATGCACACACTGCTTCGGTGATATTAGAGGTGTATTCTTGAAAAAATGTCAAAAGGTCGTGTACCTTGGCCATCGTCGATTTCTTCCTGCAAATCACCCCGTAAGAAAGAAAGGCAAGCATTTTAAAGGGAAGGCAGACCACCTGACCATGCCTCGCAACCGAACCGGTGAGGATGTACTCGATATGGTCAATGATGTGAAAGTCATCTTTGGAAAAGGACATGGAAGCCAACCTGTTCTGAATGACGCTAACGGTCACGCACCCATGTGGAAGAAGAAGTCCATATTTTGGGACCTACCCTATTGGCAAGTCCTAGAGGTCCACAGCTCGATCGATGTGATGCACCTGACGAATAATCTTTGTGTGAACATGCTAGGCTTTATGGGTGTGTATGGAAAGCCTAAGGACACATTTGAAGCACGATAGGACCTGCGTTGTTTGAGAGAAAGAGACAACCTGCATCCAGAGAAGACAGATGATGGACGCCATTACTTACGTCCTGCTAGCTACACTCTAAGCAAAGAGGAGAAGGAAATCATGTTTGAATGCTTAAACAACAACAAGGTACCATCTGGATTCTCCTCGAATATAAAGGGTATTATAAATGTGCCGGAGAATAAATTTTGTAACTTAAAGTCCCATGACTGTCACATTCTCATGACGCAATTACTTCTAGTTGCATTAAGAGGAATTCTACCTCCAAATATACGTCTAGCCACCGTGAAGCTATGTGCATTCCTCAATGCAATTTCTCAGAAGGCAATTGATCCAATTGATCTAGCTAAACTATAGAATGATGTGGTTCAATGTCTCATCAGCTTTGAGTTGGTGTTCCCTCCTTCCTTCTTTGATATTATGACACACCTCCTAGTTCACCTAGTCAAGGAGATTTTCACTCTCGGTCCTGTGTTCCTACACAACATGTTCCCCTTAGAGAGATTCATGGGAGTTTTGAAGAAATATGTTCACAACCGTGCTCGCCCAGAAGGAAGCATCGCTAAGGGCTATGGAACAGAAGAGGTCATTGAGTTCTGTGTTGACTTTATTCCCGACCTTGACTCGATTGGTGTTCCTGAATCGAGACATGAGGGGAGACTAAGCGGAAAGGGGACACTAGGGAGGAAAACATATATTGGTACGAATGATGATTATTTCAATAAAGCGCACTACACAGTTCTACAGAACTCCTCTTTGGTAGATCCATATATTGAGACACACAAAGATCTCTTACGATCCGAGTTTCTAGGGAAGACTGAAGCTTGGATTACGCGTAAGCACATGGAAACTTTCGGCGGTTGGTTGCGAAAAAAATGTCAAGGTGATGAGAGCATCCATGAGCAACTGTATTTATTGGCTATGCAACCATCATGGCATATCATCACATACAAAGGGTACGAGATAAATGGGAACATATTCTACACAGTAGCCCAAGATAAAAGGAGTACCAACCAAAATAGTGGTGTCCGCATAGATGCCACAGACCCGAATGGGAATAAGCGGACATATTATGGACGCATAGATGAAATATGGGAACTAGAATATGCACCTACTTTGAAGATCCCATTGTTCAAGTGCCAATGGGTCAAGGTGACCGGAGGCGGGGTAACAGTAGACAACGAGTATGGAATGACAACAGTAGACCTTAGTAATATTGGGTACAAAGACGAACCATTCGTCCTTGCCAAGGATGTGAATCAGGTGTTCTATGTCAATGATATGTCTACCAAACCAAAAAGAGGGAAAAACGATAATGACTCAACCAAAGAGCCAAAGCGCCACATAGTTCTTTCAGGGAAAAGAGTCATCGTGGGAATTGAGGACAAGTCGGACATGTCAGAAGATTATGAAAAGGATGACCGAATTCCGCCCTTCAAAGTGAACAAAGACCCTAGCATCTTGGTAAATGATGAGGACACTCCATGGTTACGAAGCGATCATAACCAAGGGACATACATAAAGAAGAAGTTCACTACTGTGCCCACTTGATGATATAATGATTTAATGTAGTGTGTGTTTGAGATATTATGTAATAATTGTGAATTCAGATGTTTATTATGTCATGTTTCAAATTAAATCAATGTTTGATTTGGTGGGATTTCTCTCTCAAAAAGGTAAATTAGGATACTGAGTGATGAAAAATTAAAATATTAACGTTAAAATGATGTGAAAGCAAATTTCCTGTCCAAAACCAATAGTTTTAATAATTTTAATTAAACACTATATTTTTGCATTAACGAAATAATAAATATTAGTTACATTATGTTTTATAATTGTAACAAAAAATAAAAAAGTTAGGTTATAGATTTTTCCTATGTGCAATAAAGAAAAAGAAAATCCATATTTTTAACAAAATAATTTTATGCCTTTTATTTAATTTACTATGTATTTAACAAGAAAATCCATATTTCTATTAAAAAAGTCTGCTCAAAACAGGCGGGAAACGAAACTGCAGGCCACCTTTACTCCCGGGTGGGAAGCCCACCCGGGAGTAAAGGTGGGCTGCAGTTTCATGGCCCACCAAAAAAAACTCTTTACTCCCGGTGCGTGTTACCAACCGGGAGTAAAGGTATACCTTTACTCCCGGTTGGTAACACGCACCGGGAGTAAAGGGACCTTTACTCCCGGTTGGTAACACGCACCGGGAGTAAAGGACCTTTACTCCCGGTTGGTGGCTGGCACCGGGAGTAATTCTCTCTGATATATAACCTCCAGCGCCTGGCGCAGATCGATCCGCTCGTCTTCTTCCTCGTCGAACACCGCCGCCCTCTTCTTCCTCACGCCGCCGTCCGTTCGCCTTCCGTGACACCACCGCCCTCTTCTTCCTCGTGCGGCCTCCACCGCGCGCGCCCGTGGCCCTCCACCGCGCCCTCCTCCGCGCCCGAGGCCCTCCACCGCGCCCGTGGCCCTCCACCGCGCCCGAGGCCCTCCACTGCCGAGCTTGAGGTGATCAGTTCGTCGATCTCTTTGTACATTCTCAGACGGTGGCCGAAAACTAGAACATTGTTTGATGAATCTAGAACACTGCCTTTGCTCAATAGAAGAATTTTTTCTATCTTCATAGATCAATGTTTGTTAACAAAATTTTATCCAAATATATTCATGTAGGGTCTTTTTTTTGAAGGATTTGTTGTAGGATATATAATGGTCAAATAGGAACTCAATTTGGATACCCAGTTTGTAAACTAAGCGTTTTTTAGTTTATAAAAAATATCACATGTGATGATGTAAGCATGGTTGGACTTGCATGCATGGCTACAGACAATGAAGGAAAACTTCAACATTTCTTCATTTGTGAACTTTGAATATACAGATATAATATATTAATGTTGCTAAAGTAATATGAGCATTACATATTTTTTCCAGGAAGACTATCTTCAAACTTTATATTATAGCATCAGAGATCGCCTGTAGAAGAAGAAAATAAATTCTTATCATTTCGGAAATAGTAATGGTTATATTAGCAATAAGACACATATACTTACATTTCATAATGACTTATACTTACATTATCAGCATAGAATTTTCTCATATGATGAATGACTACATGGTTCACATGGTACAAAGGATCACAACATCACGCACTGACACCGCCCCGGCCCGCCTCACGTCGTCGTCGTCGTCAGCACACCGGCCACCGCGCCGACACGTATATATACGTCATTTGTATTCATATGCATGTATATATACGTCGCGGAGCACCACCGCCCTCGTTCGCCCATGCGTTTCTATGTATACGGCGGAGCACCGCCGCCCTCGTTCACCCATGTGTACAGACATATATACGGCGGAGTGGAGCACCGCCACTCTTGTCACACCGCCCTCTCTCGTGGCCTAGTTGATCAACATTCGTATTATCGTTATCATTAATGCTAAACAATTACATCAGGGCGAACCGCACTGTTGATGTCACCGATGTGGTTCGCCCTAGTCACCGACGCAATTCGCCCTCGGCCATTTATGTATAGCCCTAATTCACCCTAGTACCGACGCAGTTCGCCCTAGTGTGGCAAATTGTGTCCGTGACCGAGGAGCAAGATTTAATAACGCATATTGTTCGTAGATTTTACGCATGTAAGCAAAGATTTGACGTACTATATATTGGTTTTGTTTTTTGAAGCTAGATGGTCGACCCGAGAAACATGGATGAGGAGGAGTTGATGATGAATTTGATCAACACTGGCACTCAAGTTGTCGGCGATGATGGTGCTAAAAATAACGTGCAAGAGGATGCAGATGACGGGAGTCAGTACTTAGCTCTTGAACAAAATGAGCAACAACATATTGGCCAAGTATATATTTTTTATTATTAGCTATATATATTATCATATGTCTTATGTGTGCTCATGACATTAAAAATAATGTTTATGTTTTGTAGCCCTCTGGATCGACATCAACAACTACAACGAAGAGTAAAAATGTTCGAGGTCCCAAAAAGCCATTGGAGGGCCGCTTCATCATCTCGGAGTTCAATGTAGATACAGGAGAACCGGGGGGCCGAATAAAATGAAATTTGTGCACCACTGTGGTTACCTTGTACGGGACCGGCTCCCGATTAGTACCCGTGAATGGAAGAAGAAGACCAATGCTCCTCATATCAGTTTTGTCTCCGATCGTGACAAGGCGTTAATTTGGAAAGATGTCTTGGTACATTTCACGCTCCAAATAGATGGTTATGATGATATAATAGATGGTGATGAATTGAAGGAGCGAGTTAGGGATTGGGCAATGAAGAAGATGGCCACCCAGTTTCAGACTTGGAAGAAACACCTATACACGACGTATGTCAAGAAAAACATAGCACCAGATTTTACTGTCCCAGGCCCAATCTCAAAGCAGAGGCCCTATTGGGATGAGTTTGTACAGTACAAGACTTCGGAAGAGGGTGTGAGTCGGGTGATAAAGAACCAACGTAATGCCCAACAGAAGACATACCACCATAACTTGGGATCAGGTGGCTACCCGACTACCATTAAGAAGTGGAACAAAATGCAAGCAGACCTTCTTGCCAAGGGTACCAGACCAGAATCACTCGAGTGGGGAGAACGTGTAAAGAATTGGTTTTTTTGCTCATGGGGGAACACTAAACCAGGAGACAGGGAAGTGCGTTTATGGCGCAAGACTGCAAGAAGCAGCAGAAAGATTGTTTTATGCTCAGAGAGCTACTGCTAGTGGTGCGTTTAGGCCCAATAGAGAGAAGGATGGGCTGACATACGCCATCGGGACTATTGAACATGGTGGCCGAACTAGAGGCAAAGGAAGTGTCTCGTGGGAGCATGGATTCCCTCAGGACAGACCTTCCTACAGAAGTCGCCAGAGAAAGAAGGAAGAAGAGGCACAACGACTCCAGAGGTTGGAGGAAGCGGTGCGTGAAGCATAGGAGCGGGAAAAAAACCTTGAAGCGAGAATGCAGGAGGAAATCAAAAGGCAAGTGCAAATAGCAGTGAGTGCAAGCAAGCAGGCATCAGAGCTAGGAATCAACATTAGCCAATCTGTTCAGTTGAAAAGCAGCTACGCTTCCACGGAGATACCAAATCAAGGGGACACAGGACTGCGCTTCCCTGTGGATGATGTCACTGAACCTTGTACAACGTGTGAGCTACACATTCCGAAGGAGAATTCCACAATCAAGGTGGCTATCGGTCTTGTTAATCCTATCGACCG
Organism: Miscanthus floridulus; assembly: GCF_019320115.1. Taxonomy (NCBI): domain Eukaryota; kingdom Viridiplantae; phylum Streptophyta; class Magnoliopsida; order Poales; family Poaceae; genus Miscanthus; species Miscanthus floridulus. The sequence continues at coordinate 42,278,250 of NC_089590.1, read as the reverse complement.
AACCAAGACACCAAGGATTCATGGGAATATAATCCAAGAAGGATATGCTACCATCTCGGTAGATAAAGCTAAAAAAGGTTTTAGTGATTTGTCTCTTGACATTCCTGGAGGTGATGGCGAGAAGACTCTAGGAGAAGCGGAGAAGACATTCATTCTATGGCGCAAGCGCTACATCATCATTCCAGGGATGTCGGCTCCACCTCCTCCTGAACTACCTCACCATAGGTACGTGTGGATGAAAACACTACATCATTAATTTGTATTAGCTTAAATAATTAACAATCTGCTTATAATAAAATGTCATTCCTTTTTTTGTACCAGATCCTCCCCCAACCTAAATCCAATTGTTCAATCGCCAGATCATCATAGTGCTCTATACAATGACATTGTGTTGGAAGGCGAGACTGCATCCACACCATCTCCAAGGAGGTCTCCAACACCACAGTCGCCACCTCCAAGGAGGTCTCCAACGCCACTGCCAACACCTCCAAGGAGGTCTCCAATGCCTCCCCCGCCCCCGCCTACCAAGAAGCCTAGCAAGAGGCCAGCCCCTCAAACGAAGAACTAGTCCCCGCCTGCAAAGAAAGCCACCGTGAAACCAAGGGCTATTCCCAAAATAATATCTGAAGAGAAGGAAGAAGGAACTGATGCATATAAAAAAGACATGTCTAGATTTTATGACAAACTTAAAATGAATCAAGAAGCAAGGAGAAACCTGGAGAAACCGTACTTCTTCGTAGCTCCAGATATTCTAAGAAAAAAGGTGACTTCTTACCAGCAACAACAGCGGGAATCTCGTAAGCCGTCCAAATCAACGTTATCGGACTATGACCGCACTCTCACCAAGTCAATTGAGGCGGCACAAAAAAAGAAGCGGGCAGGGAAAGGAGTTGCCCAACTCGGACAACAAGCGCACTAATCAATCTCCCCGCTAGTTGTTGGTAATGAATATGGTTCCAATTTAGGATTAATGCATCAGGCAAACATACCTCCGGATATCGATTTGGATCACCTTGGTGAATTTATTGATGAGACTGGTCTCGACCTTTACCAGATGTTTGGTGATGGAAACATTGAGAATGCGGCGGAGGTTAATATTTGGAAGAAAAAATTTGTACTAGGCCAGAGTCTATACAATCCTCAAGCCTTATCTGATCTGGAGACGCAAATATACCTGCTAAACAAGTGGTATGTGCAGGCGTCTACCAGTGGAGACTTATGCGTTGGTGTCAGAATTAGAGACGAACATTGGTTCTGTGGTGATGATGTTATGTATGTTGACTTTGCATAATTTCATCAACTATGCCACCTGACCTCTCTGGACAAAGTTATCATTAGCTGCTATTGCCTGTAAGTAATAATTCTTTTGATCTATTATTAAACTCATCATATGTGTGTATATGCATATAAATTATCCTAACAAGTACTATATATATGTAGATTTACAATGACAGAGCTCAGAAAGGAAGGCTACAATGAAATTGGTTTTGTTGATCCCCATATAGTATTCAAAGACCCAATTACTCCAAAGACTAATTGGAAGAATGAGTCAGAGAGTAACCTCATGAACTTCTTAGTGAACCAACGCCACAAGAAGGATATACTCTTTCCCTATAACTTTAAGTGAGTGTTAATCATGTCGATCATCCTTAATGGCTCATATGTTGATTCTAGTTAATTAATGAGTGTTATGCGTTATATCCTATAAACACATGCAGCAATCACTGGATATTGATGGACATCGATCTGGTGAAAAGTCACTTGATAATCTATGACTCAATGAGAAAACCACAACAAGACTACCAAGATATGATAGATATTATCTAGAGGTAATTTCGGGATCTCTAGCAACTATATATACACACAAACATGATGATTAACTATATCTGATGACGTGGCAAATTTTTTATTGGGCAGTGTTTGGAAAACCTTTATTGAGAAGCAACACATGGAAAAATGCAAAGCGCCACTGAATGTAATCCCTTTAAAAGTAAGTCCCCTAAATCGCATCATCTTTATTAATTAAACATATAGCTTTCACCGGATCACCAGATTGGATGACAAATCTTTTTCTCGTAAAGTGGTGTCTGAGGCAGGAACAGGGGAACAACTACTGTGGTTACTATGTTTGCAAGTTTATCAAGGTGGTCTCCCAAAGAACTCCTATAGAGAGACTCAAAGTACGTTAAAAATACACTATATATTCATTTAATTATTATTATTGATTGTGTTACTATGTCTTTATATATATATATATATATATATATATTAATTTATTTTCCTTTAATTCAAACCTATAGACTCGATGGTTGGAGGAAAAGGTCATACGGCAAGACCAAATCAAAGCAATTCAAGAGTCTATAGCCGGATTTTTTAATGAACAGGTTATCGATTCCAAGGGCGAGTTCTACTTTGACCCAACACTGCCATTGAAGCCAAGCTAGAGGATGAGAGGAAATTTGTTTTGTCACAACAACTGTAATGCAATCTTTTGTAATATATGCACATGAAATAATATAATGTAAAATACACATGCATGCATGCATATATATATATATATATATATATATATATATATATATATATATATATATATATATTTCTATGCTTGAATTGTGTGATCTAATATGTTCATTGTGCTTGAACCGAAACATACTATACGCGCGTATAAATGTATAATTAGCAGCATACAATACGACTTCGAAAACCTATTTTGAAAAGAAAACAAAAAAATGAAAAGAAAAGAAAATAGAAAAAAACCTTTAGTCCCGGTTCGTATTACCAACCGGGACTAAAGGTGCCGGCCATCGTGGCATGTCAGGAGGCACCTTTAGTCCCGGTTGATGTTACCCACCGGGACTAAAGGTCCTCCTTTAGTCCCGGTTCCTGACCCGGGACTAAATGACCCCTTTTAGTCCCGGATGCTTGCTCCCGGGTGGGGAACCAGGACTAGAGGGGGTTCCCCACCAGGAGTAAAGCTCTGTTCTCTACCAGTGGAGGGAGAAAGAGAAAGGATTGAACTTGCTGCTTCGAATAGGAGGGGAGAGTAGCCGCTGGTAGCTCGAATTGGATGTTAGAAAAGCAGCAATTGCAGCTCAAAACATGAAAAACATGGGTAAGTGGTGCTGCTCATGCTGCACATTGGTGGTGATGAAGGAAGAAGAGAGGTCTGGTATTGGTTTGCTACTTCGGTCAAGAAAAAAATCGAGGGGACTCAGGGAAGGCCTGTAGGACATGGATTTTAGCTGGGATTGTGGCCGCCGCCAAACGGAGCACCAGCGCGGGCCTTACGGATGCGGCAACACGCACTACCTCGGGCTCATCCGCTCATGCTGCTGTCTGAACGAGGGCCACCGGAGGCCAGAGAAAGGCAAAGTCGGTGGACTCTGGCAGCTGCGATTGATAGACTTTGGCATGGCGGCGAGCGCCAGGACGCCTCTGCCACCACGGTGTGCGCCATCGCCGTGACTTCATGCCGCGCCGCCGCTGCCACCGCCGCTCGTTCCATTGGTGCGGGCAAGCGCACGGGTGTGCAGCTTCGGGCCGCCGCTACCAACGTCGTGGCGCAGGCTGGCGTGGGGGCTTGCGGCTTCGAGCCGCTGCCGCCGCTGCTCTCGCGGTCTCGCGCTTGTGTGCCACGCGCCGCCGCCTTTGTAGTGGGCATCGTGCCGTGGGGCCTGGCCGCGCCGCGCGGGCTACATGCAGTTTTAATATTTTTCCGAACATTTTCTACTTTTCTACTTTTAATTCAGAATATCCTGAATTCGAAATTCGGTTTAAACCAAATTTGACCCACTACAAGTCCAACCTTAAAAAAGTTATATCTTTTTCATATGATCTCAGGTAAAGATAATTTTTATATAAAAATTGTAGCTCTTGATGAGATTTACAACTTTATAGTTTTTAGTTTTCTCATTTGAGGTCTTTAAGATGTTAAAAAAATTAAACAAAATTTTAGCGGTATATTAACGCGTACAAGTGCTTGTTGCCTTAGAAAAAAATCATATATTTCTTACATGGTGTCAAATGGAGATAATTTTTAAGAAAGATGTAGGACTTGTTAATTATTATTCACTTGTTAATTGTTATGCACTTGGTCCTACGGGTCAATATTCCGTATTGATTTTTCGTATACCGACCGTGTTCGATATAATTCCGCTCGAATTAGTTCGTTTTCAAAATTCTCGATATTCCGTAAGTTCGTGTTCGTTTTCGTGTCCGGCTTTACCGCTTTCGCTTTCACTTTCGTATTCAAATGTAGAAGTAGAAAATGATTGAGATTTTTCGACCGTTTTCGACCGTTTTCATCCCTAGTGGTAGGGTAGCCACCATTAACAAGTGTGAGCCCTTTATGTAGAGAATCCATCTCCCATATTTGTGTTGGTGGGTATAGGGTCCAAAGTAAGTCATCAAGTTAAGAAGCATATATAAGTTTGGGCTCTGCAATTTGCTAGTTTCGGATTATGCATGTGCCATCACAATTCACAGCGATGACCTACCCAGTTTGGCTGGCTGGTAGTGCTCACACCCTACTCCACGCACTCCACTATTATAGCTAGACTAGAGCCGAAGCATCAGAAGTATATCTAACAATGTGTGATATAAGGGTTTGCAAGACACAAAGTTGTCAATGTTGTTCATGAATCATGCCTTTCAGCTGGTGCCGCTGCTCGGAACTAAAAGTGCCAAACCCCGACGGACAGAGCAGAGCATGTTGGGTACAAATGATGTGGGCGCCGGTATCTGCTTTCCACTTGCACACAGAACCAGAAGGAAGCGTTGTAGAGTCTTCCTTGCGTGGGGGTGGAAGTGTTCCAGGGTTGCTTCAATACTGAGACAACACCACTTCATGCTCACTGGACTTTGTATATCGCTGCCTGTGTCATGAGACAGTTGTTTCCCTCAGCGTCGACGTTCATTGCTAGATCGGCAAGGCGGCAGTCTCAGGGTCCTTTCTTGCTAGATAATCCTTGCTGAGAGGCAGGTGAGCGGTGATGTAACACCCGTGTTTTTTCATCATGTTAAAAACCACTAAAATTTTGAATTTTTTTAAACTTTACAACAAATTAAAACCTTGACTATTTATTTTCTGCAAAACCATTTTTAAAGAAAATGTTTTCCAAAACCATGCATCAAAATTCACCATATGCATTTAGGTTAGAATGTGTGGAGTGATGAAATGATTGTTTGAATGCTTGATTGTTTGATTGCATGATTGTATGTTTGCTTGCTCTAGAATTTATTTGGCACTAAATAATCCTCCTTGGCAAATTCCCCCTGACATTCTCCATCCAATTAATTTTCTTGACCTTTCCTTGATTTTCCAAATCCCCCAGATTTCAAACCTCCTTGAAATCCAAATTCAAACCATACATAGGTCACCTAGTTATTTTCTACAAAATGGAAAAGGGAATTCAGAAAATGGAAAAGATCCTCGCGCTCTATCTCTATCCACCTCTTGGGCCCGCGCCGCGGCCTACTCCTTCCCCCGCAACGGGCCCACGCCAGCTCGGCCCACGCGCACGCGCTTTCCCTCGCCCCTGCCATGGGCCGACCCGGCCGTTTGGCCCAGCCCGGCGCCACGCAGCCGCTTCTCTCCTCCCTTCTTTCACTGACGAGCGGGACCGCCTAGTCAACATCGTCACCTACCTCGCGACGTCAACGCGAATACCGCGTCATCCACGTTGTCGACGAAATATGGTCGGCAGTCTACCTAGGGGTATGCCCAAGGTAGTAGATTATCGGCAGACAGATGCGCAAGCCCCAAACAAGACGGTGACGCAAGACAGACATGAGGTTTTATCCAGGTTCGGCCGCCAAGAAGGCGTAATACCTACGTCCTGCGTCTGATTTTTATTGTTGTATGTCAATGAGAGATGTTTTTTAGAGGGGTCCCCTGCCCGCCTTATATAGTCCGGGGGGCAGGGTTACAGATCTGGAAACTAATCCTAGTCAGTTACAATTGCCATATGTGGCCGGATAAGGATTCCTATTCTAACCGACCAGGATCCTGCTTGGTCGCCAAATCCGTCTTGATTCCTTGTGCGGGACTCCGATCAGGTTAACTGGGCCGCACGTCGCCTTTCGGGTGGACTGAACCCATCGATCCGGGCCAGCCCAAGCTTAGCCGTAAGGGTATAGGGGTTAATACCCCCACAGCTAGTCCCCGAGCATCATGTATTATGCTGCAACACGCCATTTTAACCTTCTCCGACAAACGAGGCTTGAATCCTTGACGCCTCCGACCACCGTCATCACCGGAGAAGTAGGTTGTCCGAAGAATGTATGGTGCTCTTTAAGAAAAAAGAAAAAGATTTCTGTCCTGAGAAGTGTGCCCACTTGTATTTCTGATAAGAAATGTAAGTGGTCTTGAAGCATAACGTCCTTGAACATCAGAAGCGTAGGGGTCGGAAAACAAACACATTCACCGCAAGGTGAAGTATGCCCACTTAGTCCCCGAGCCTGGTAGTAGGTGACTTAGGCACGTGGTGCCAGGGTCTAAAAAGAATTCCCAGTTAAATTGAGAACCCAATCGTCGTACAGGCGATACGAAATGCACCAACAGGTGCATCGTACCGATGTAGTCCCCGAGCTTGCTGGAAGGCGAGGTATGAGCCTTGTAGCAAGGTCTAAAGAAATGTCTCTTAACTGTATGTGAGTATAAATCACATGTAGCCAAGGAGAACCATTATTCAAGCAGTGGTCGGGGCAGTCCCCGAGCATATTAATAATCCTTATAATAATTCAGAGCACAGGGGTCGATTTAAACAAACACATTCACCGCAAGGTGAAGTGTGCCCACTTAGTCCCCGAGCTTGCTGGAAGGCGAAGTATAAGCCTTGTAGCAAGGTCTAAATAAATGTCTCTCAACTGTATGTGAGTACAAATCACATGTAGCTGAGGAGAGCAAAACTATAAGAAGTGGTCGGGAGAGTCCCCGAGCACGGCGGTGGTCATAGTAGTTCCCGGGCACGGCCGTGGTCGGAGCAGTCCCCGAGCACAAAAGTGGTCTGGGAAGTATCCAAGCACAGTAGTGGTCTGGGCAAATCCAAGCACAGTAGTGGTCTGGGCAAATCCACGATCACTTGCGCTGCTTGTACTATTATTTGGTGTACTTATTTTTCTATTCTTTGCCAAGTCCAGTCTGACACGTCTGGTCAAAAAAGTAAATAGGTGTAGTACGTCATTCTGTCTCTTTTTTTTTTTTGCAAACAGTCGGTTGACACCTGTATTGAGGTGTGTCAGTGTGGGCCCTCTTACACCATCAACGAAGAGGCGCGTACACTGTTAACGAAGGAGCACGTTTATTGGCGCAGATTTCGAGGTTGTGTGAACAACCGTCTGCGGCGCGTGCGCACGACTCCCAATATTCTCGGGTGGACGAAACGACGGTGCTCTTTGTTTTATATAATGTAGATCTGGTAAGTTACTCACACCGTTCCCCATTGCCATCCGCCGCCACAACCTTCTTCTTCCTCCTGCCGAAACCCTATTCCCCCAAAAATCATCGCCAATCCCCTCGGTCTCCCGCATCCACCCACTTAGTAAGGACGAACTAATGGCGAAGAGAGACGCCCAGAAGAAAGGCGGGGTCATGGCGAAGGAATGGTGGAAGTCGCGGAGCAACGAGCAGACCATCGAGGACCTCGTCGCCATGGGAGTGCTCCACAACAAGGCACTTGCGGGATGGCGTGCGCCGGAAGGAGAAAACTTCCCCGATCCACAACCAGGTGAGATTGTGGTCTTTGAAGACTTCTTCAAACGGGGTTTTGGGATTCCAGTGCACCCTTTCCTTCAGGGTCTCTGCTTGTACTACGAGATTGGGATTTGCAATCTGCATCCCAACTCGATTCTTCTTGTCTCTACCTTCATCCATCTCTGCGAGGCTTATGGTGGCTTCCAGCCCCATTTCGACCTCTTTCGCCACCTGTTCTGTCTTTGGAAGAAAGGAAGCGGTGGCTCGAAGGTCGCCCGGAGGCGTCTACCTGAACCTGCGTGACGGCATGAAGGCTCAATACCTGCACTGCCCCTGGAACACCTCATTGGACGAGTGGTACAAGAAATGGTTCTACATCCGTGAAGAGCCGAACACCATCACTCTGTGCGATGTGGGGCTGATTCCAGAGAAGAAAAGTAGCTGGTCGGAGAAGCCCGAAAATTTGGAGCAGATCGCCGAACTGCTCGGCATGATCCCGTGGGGAAGGCTTGATGGCCCGAGCGTGGTCGGTAACTTCATCAGCCGAAGAATTCAACCCTGCCAGAAAAGGATTCATCCTGGCTTCGAGTACCAAGGAGGCGCTGATCCAACGAGGACCAGGAAGGAGCCGCTCGACAAGATGGAGATCAAGGCCAGGATTGGAGAGCTGTTCAACCTGGCCGATCCCAATTATGTTGCACTGAACGCCATCGAGCACGCCTTCAAGCTGGCTCGTCCTCCCCCAAAGGTAAATGACGCCTCCTTTTAACTGTAGAGTCATGTTGTATCAAGAAAATAACTGTCTTTTCCTTCATTTTGTGTCTCAGTGTAATGGCCGTGACCGAGCAGAAGTGTTCGTGTCGCCTCCCCCCAGTGTAGAATGGCCGCAAGCTACCGGCCCAGCCGCCCAGACCAGCGCCAGGACCGACGACATTCACTGGGCGGTTCTCGAGACCGTAGAGGACGCCTCGACCAGAGCCGCTGGCAAGCGTCCGGCTGCCAGCAAACGACGTCAAGCCATCTTCCCCCTGTCGGATGACGAAGCAGAGGATGTGGATATCTTCCGGCTCGTCCCCCGAAAGAGGAGAAGGCAGGTGGGACCGTCGGAGCAGGGTGGCTCCTCTGGGCCAGCAGTGGTCACAGCACCGACCACTGCGACACAGAGGAGAGATGAAGGAAACATGCCACATCATACTCCGACGCCCGTACCGGAGGTTGAACAAGTCCCGGTGGAAACTGCCGAGCAAGCGGAGCAGGGGCGGTCGAGGAGACGTTCCTTCGCCACATCCTTCCGCAAGTCGAAACTGTAAGTATCTATATTTTTTATGTAAGCTTTGCATTTTGCATTGGATGCTATTGTCTTCTGAATTTGTCTCTGAATTCATCAGATCGGCTTCCACCGAAAGCCCCGACTAGCTAACTGGGTGCGGAACGTCCTCACCAACAACAGCAGGACAAACTGCTCAGCAACCAGCCGTGGAGGAGCCCATGGCAGGGACTCCGCCTGAGCCTCAGCAGGCGGACGACCAGACGCCAGTCCCCGAGCAGCTGGTCGGGAAGACAACCGAGCAGAATACAAGTGCTCCAAGCACGAAACCTGCTGAGGCGGATACCACGACGCCAAGGAAGCTGGATCTAGCCGAGGGGCAGCAGCCAGAAGTTGCCCAGAACATGGTTGCCAACGCGACGGCCCATGGGAAAGCCCTGGTGGTCGTGGAGTCTGAGAACTCCAGACCAGTGCCGCCTCCCGAACAGGAGGCTGAAGAGGAAGAAGTGGAAGAAGTCCTGGGCCGTCCCCAAGATAGGCGACAACATATATATGTGTCGCGCTATCGGAACGACGAATGGGTCATGCACGAGGAAATCCCAGAGGTCGAAGAGACCTTGAGAGTCGAACGGGCGGCCAAGCGTCTGGTGACGGAAGTCCAGGTATATTTGGCTTGAGTCCTTTGACCCTGTTGTGTAGTCGAACTGTCTGACGTAGCTTGTCTGAATGCAGGACTTGATGAAAACTGCCAGATATCGAAAAAGGTGCTTCGACCAGATAGAAGGAATCACGACGACCAATAAGGAGCTGACAGCTGAAGTGGAACGTCTACGGCACCAACTTGAAGCCGCTGACCAGGAGAGGACAGTCCGAGAAGCACAGAACCAAAACCTGGTCGGCCAGCTCAAAAACAAAGAACAGGAGAAAACAGGTAAGTGTTCACCGTATCATAACAAGTGCGGGACTTGTGTTATTTTGTTCTTGACAGTAATAGCTGTAATGTAGGTTTAGAAGCCAAAGTGACCCGCCTCTAGGGGGAGAACAGCCGTGCGCTTGCAGAATGTGGTCGCCTGAAGGAGGACAACGAGAAACTAGCACGCCGCCAGTCGGAACTCCAAGACCACACTAACAGAATGAAGGACAACCTGAAAAGTAAGCACTCCAGACCACCTTTCTCATTCAATTGCCCACATTGCCTTGTCGTGTCATCACGTTTGATGTCTTGTACTGTTTTTAGTTTTGAAAGTCAATGCCAAGAGGCACCTTGAGGCCGTGATCAAGGAGCGTGACGACTGGAAAGCACAATGCCTTAAGGCCACCGAGGAGCGGGACACGTGGAGCAAGCGGTGCCAAGAAATGGCAACTGGCATTGTGCCTGTCCTCGACCTTATCGACCCAGCGCTCACAGAGGAAGAGCTAAGGACGCCTCAGCTCGGACTGGTCGAGAGATGCAAGCAAGCATGGGGATGGTTCCAAGACTTCGTGAAGGAGGCGGGTGAGTACACGGGTGCTCATGTGCTAAGCATGGTGCGTGCTCACTACCCCCTGATCGATCTCAAACGCTTGGAGGCTGGGTACCCGAAGGAGATAGACCCAGACAAGGCCGAAGAGCTTCGGACGGCCCAGCTGGACTTGTCATCAAAGATAATTGGCAATATTAACCTGTGCGGAGGTGGGACAGCACCTGTGCAGGGTATGCCATCGACAAGCCAGCTGGAAATGCCACCAGCTGCAAGCCAACCAACGAAGCCTGCGGTCTCGACCAGCCAGGCACCGGCGGGGCCATCCCCTTCAGCTTGACTAGCTCTAGAGTCCCCGAGACTCGAGTAGGGTATCAGAGGCGGCGAGCAGTAAATGCCATGCGCCCCGACCAGCCAATGTAATAGGCTTAGAGCTGTAGAAGGAGGACATAGTTGTGTTATTGTAAACTTGAGCCTTTTCAGGCAAGCTTGTAATAACGTAACTGTATATCATTATAAGCTTGTTTGTTTTATACAAAACGCACTTTAAGCTTGAAATTTTTTGTTGGTGTAACTAAGTGGGAACGTGTTAACGTTCTGTTTAGTTGTACCGTTTTGCTCGACACGTCATCCTGAAAAGTTTGTGCGGCCCTAGTCTGGCATGTGGTCGGAGTATGAGGTACTATGACCTGTGCACACGTGGACGCAGACAAGTCAAACCAGGGGGGACCTGCCGATCACCCACAACGTAGAGAGCGGATCCCGTGCACGTGTTGGGAGGAACCGGAGACAGGGCCTGCTCCGAAAACCGTAGAAGGAGTGGTGGTCGGCTTGTACTGGCTTAAGTTAGAATAACCATAAAATTCGGAGTGACACATTAGAGTGGTCGGAGAAATCATAGTTGCTTTAGTAAAGTAAATCGAAAATACAAGTAGAGTACATATCTCAGTAGTTAAGCATAGAAGCGTCTAAGCTTGTCGATGTGCCATGAGTTCGGTACGTCCGTGCCGTCTAGATGAGCTAACCTGTAAGACGTTGGACGTGTGACTTCCTTGATCATGAAGGGTCCCTCCCATGGGGTTGCGAGTTTGTGGACACCGGCCTGGTTCATCTTCCACTTCAGGACTAGGTCCCCGACCACGAAGAAACGTTCTTTAACGGTCTTGTTGTAGTACCTGCGCAAAACAGCAAGGTATTTGGCCGTGCGTACACAAGAATCAAGCCTTTTCTCTTCTGCGCTGTTAACTTCTAGCTCCCGTACTTCGTTGACCTTGCCTTCGTCGAAGTTTTCTACCCGTGCTGATCTGAAAGCTATATCTGGTGGGAGGATTGCCTCAGCGCCGTAAACCATAAAGTATGGTGAGACGCCGGTGTTACGACTGGGCTGAGTTCGGAGGCCCCAGACAACGGCTGGTAACTCCTTGAGCCATCTTCCAGGAGCTTTATCGTTTTCTCTGTACATCCTCTTCTTCAATGCGTCCAAGATCATGCCATTTGCCCGCTCGACTTGTCCGTTAGCCCTAGGATGCGCCACCGAGACGTATTTTACAACTATACTCCTTTCATCGCAGAAGTCCCAAAAAGCGTTCCCGGTGAACTGAGTTCCCAGATCAGTAATGATGCTGTTGGGCACGCCGAAACGGTGGATGGCCTGGTCGAGGAATGTGACAGCTTTCTCTAAAGATGCCTGTACCAGAGGCATGTATTCTATCCACTTAGAAAACTTATCAATTAACACGAAGATGCATGTAAATTTCCCAGGAGCTGGTTTGAAAGGCCCGATCATGTCCAGTCCCCAGCATGCGAAGGGCCAAGAGGCTGGAATCGTCTGGGTCTCATGTGCTGGTACATGGATTCTCTTGGAGAAGAACTGACAACCCTCGCATCGGCGGACTAGCTTCTCTGCGTCGGCCACTGCTGACGGCCAATAGAAACCTGCTCGGAAAGCCTTACCGACCAGTGTTCTTGAGGCCACGTGGTTGCCGCAGGAGCCAGAGTGGATTTGGTCTAGGAGATGCTCACCCTCCTCCTGGGTTATACACTTCATCAAGATTTCCTCCTTAGCGTTTTTGCGTCATAACTTGCCATCGACGAGCAGATACTGCTTACTACGACGCATCAGGCGCTCATTTTCTGTTCGATCGACATAACCGCTACCATCTGTCAAGTACTTGATGAAAGGCGTTCTCCAGTCTGGCTCATGAGTGGTCGGAAGCGGCTCGGTTGTGGTCGGCGCCGGAACCGTAGCCACTAATTGCTGGTCTGAAACTTTGTCGGTTGTTGAATCTTCGTCTTCAATGGAAGGCGTGAGCAGGTCTTGGACGAATACGCCATGTGGGATTTTGGCTCGGGATGATCCTAACTTTGACAACGCATCCGCTGCCTGGTTCTTGTCCCGGACCACATGTATGTACTCGATGCCATAGAACCTGCCTTCCAGCTTTCTTATCGATTTGCAATATGCGTCCATCTTTTCACTGGTCGTGTCCCAGTCTTTGTTGAGTTGGTTGATGACCAGAGCCGAATCTCCGTAGACATAGAGACGTTTAACTCCAAGCTCAACCGCAATGCGTAGACCATGCAGGCATGCTTCATACTCGATGGCATTATTAGATGCTGGGAAATAAATCCTGAGGACGTACCGGAGCTGCTCCTTGGATGGTGATACGAAAAGAACTCCTGCTCCCGCACCGTCAATGTTGAGAGAACCGTCGAAGTACATCGTCCAATATTCGTCGGATCCCGGAGAGGCAGGCGTGCTAAAGTCTGTCCACTCGACGATGAAATCGACGAGTGCCTAAGACTTGATTGTAGTACGGCTTGCAAATTCCAAGGAAAAGGGGCATAGCTCCATTGCCCATTTGACGATGCGCCCGTTCGCATCCTTATTGCGAATGATGTCCCCCAAAGGATACTCGGTCATGACCACCACACGATATCCGTCGAAGTAATGTCTCAACTTTCGGGATGTTATCAGTATGGCGTAGAGCAGTTTCTGAATCTGTGGGTACCTGGTCTTGGATTCGTTGAGTACCTCACTAATGAAATAAATTGGCTGTTGTACCTTGTAGGCGTGGCCCGGCTCGTCGCGCTCGACCACCATTGTAGTGGAAACCACCCGATCGGTTGCCGCAATGTAAAGTAGGAGAGTTTCGTCTTCTCTGGGAGCAGTAAGTACCGGAGGTGACGTGAGGTATTGTTTCAGCTACGTGAAGGCAGCGTCTGCCTCCTCCGACCACTCAAACTTTTCGGACGATTTGAGCAGTTTGAAGAACGGTAGTCCTTTTTCTCCTAATCTTGATATGAAACGGCTTAGAGCAGCCATGCAGCCGGTGAGCTTCTGGACATCCTTCACCTTTTTTGGGGGCTTCATGTCTAAGATAGCTTTGACTTTCTCCGGGTTAGGGCGTATGCCGTCGTAACTGACGACGTTGCCGAGCAATATGCCAGAAGGGACACCAAAGATGCACTTCTTTGGGTTTAATTTCCATTGGAACGTATTAAGGGCTACGAAGGTGCGTTCCAGATTGTCAACAAGGGTATGTGCTTCCTTGGTTTTGACAACTACATCGTTGACGTAAGCCTCGACGAGGCCGTCTTTTATCTCGTCGTTGAGGCAGGCCTGTATAGCGCGTTGGTAGGTAGCACCGGCGTTTTTGAGCCCGAACGACATAGTCATGTAGCAGTAGGCGCCAAAAGGCGTGATGAAAGATGTCTTGATCTGGTCGTCCTTTTTTAGAGCGATCTGGTGATAACCAGAGTAGCAATCGAGAAAGGAAAGCAGCTCGCAACCGGCGGTTGAATCTACGACCTCGTCTATGCGAGGTAAGCCAAAGGGGTCCTTAGGGCAGTGTTTGTTGAGATCAGTGTAATCAACGCACATTCTCTATTCATTATTCTTTTTGCGTACAAGAACCGGGTTGGCTAACCATTCCGGATGATACACTTCTTTGATAAATCCAGCTGCCAAAAGCCGTGTAACTTCTACCCTAATCGCCTCCTTTTTGTCACGAGCGAACCGTCGTAGCTTCTGCTTGATTGGTTTGGCTTTGCTGTTGACATTTAAGGAGTGCTCAATCAAGTCCCGAGGTACACCGGGCATGTCGGAAGGTTTCCATGCAAACACATCCACGTTGCCCCTCAAGAACCTGACGAGCGCGTCTTCCTATTTGGGATCCAGGTCGGCCCCGATGAGGGCCGTTTTGCTGGGATCGCCCTCGACCAGCTGGATCATCTTGTGCTCCTTGGATCTGATGTTCTTGCGCAGAGCCTTGAGCTCTGGGATCTCCAAGTGGTCGGCCGGGGTCTTCTTAGCGTCGAGCATGGTCTCGGCCATGCGAATAGAGAGGTCGTGGGCCTCTGCTATTTTGAAGCTGTCGTCCTCGCAGGTATAAGCTGCGTATACGTTGCCCCTGAGGGTTAAAACTCCTTTCTCAGTAGGCATCTTGAGCACCAGATACCTGTAATGAGGTATGGCCATGAACTTGGTGAGCGACGGTCGACCAAGAATAGCATGGTAGGTGCCATCGAAATCAGCGACCACGAAGTTGACGTAGTCGGTGCGGAAGTGGTCCGGAGTCCCAAACTGCACAGGTAGCGTGATCTGCCCGAGAGGTGTGGAGCTCTGTCCGGGGAGAACGCCCCAAAACTGTGCCTCGTACGGCTTCAGGTCCGCCTGGGCTATTTTCAGAGCGGGCAGGCTGTTCTTGAACAGTATATCAATGGAGCTGCCGCCGTCGATCAGTACCCTGTCGAATTGAACCTTGTTGATACAAGGATTGAGGACCAGGGGAAAACGCCCTGGCTCGGGTATGGCGGCCCATTGGTCCTTCCTGCTGAAGCAGATTTCACGGTGAGACCACGGAGGAAGCCGCGGATCGGTGAGAAGGTTGTCGGTCTTTGCCACGTTCAAGCAAGCGCGGGCGAGTAGCTTGCGTTCTCGTTTGGTCTCAATGGACACCTTGCCGCCGATGATGGTGTGCACGCGATCAGTCGGCTTGACGTATTTATGACGAGGATCTGCATCGTCGTCGTCGTTGTCCTCGTTGCGCTGTTCCCCCGCGTCGTTAGGCTTGTCGGACGTATCCGGAGCCTGTTGACGCGTGTAGATAGTCTTGAGGACGCGGCAATTCTCCATGGTGTGGTTCGACTTGGGATGGAGCTGGCAGGGTCCCTTCAATGCTTTGGCGTAGTTGTCCTCGTAGTTTCGACGTCCGCTGCCCTTTTTCACGGTATTGACCTCGCCGTCGTCTTCCCGAGCGCGCTTGCTTCTGTAATCGTCATGGCGGTTGCGCCGCTGATTACGTTGATCACGGTGGTCGCGGGAGTCGTTGCGCTGGTTGCGGTGGTCAAAATTGTCGTTCTGACCACGATTGTTGCGGTAATCGTCGCGGTGTGGAGGGTGGTCGGAGCGTGGAACCCTTGCTGCTTCTTCAACGATTATCTTTTTAGCGTCGTCAGCGTCCGCGTATTTCTTAGCGGTGGCCAAAAGCGCTGTGACTGATTCGGGTCTCTTCCGGAGGAGCTTGTCTCTTAGGGCGTCGTGGAAGCGGAGGCCGGTGACGAAAGCCTCGATTGCTTCGTTGTCGGAGATTGATGGGACCTTGATGCGCATCTCCGAGAAACACCGAACGTACTCGCGCAGTGGTTCATCCTTCCGATCTCGGATCCGCTGCAGATCGTACTTGTTGCCGGGTTGTTCACAAGTAGCGATGAAATTGTCGATGAAGGCCTGCCTGAGCTCCTGCCAAGAGTCAAAATAGTTCGCTGGCAAGCTAACCAGCCATTGGTGACCTGCATGACCAACAGCGACTGGGAAGTAGTTAGACATGACGTGCTCGTCGGCCATGGCTGAGCGGCACGCAGTTTCGTAGAGCATGACCCATAATTCGGGGTTTTCCTTGCCGTCGTACTTTTGAAGCTTCTTGAGCTTGAAATTCTTGGGCCATATGACTTGGCGCAGGTGTGGAGTGAACTGCTTCAGACCCGGTGGACCGTGGGCGGTGTCATACTCCATACGGCGATAGCTTTCATGGGATGCACGATCATCGGCTCTCTGGTTGATGCGAGCACGCAGATCACGTCCGCCGAGGTAATGGCGGAGATTGTTATTGCCATCGCGGTGATCTCGATTGCCATCTGGATTAGCCCTGCGACCATGGTTATCACGGCGATTGTCGCGGTTATCTCGGCGGTTGTCGCCTCGACCACCATCATGACCACCGTTTCCGCCTTGACGGTTGTCTGATGGGTCGTTATTGCGCGAGCCACGTTGGTTGAGTGGCTGTGAGCGACTCGAGTATTGGCGGCTGTGGCTTGATTCGACAGAAACGAATGGAGCCCGGGCTTGATTCATCTCTGCGGTTTGAGCCATAGCAGCTGTCAGATAAGCTTGTATGTCATCACGGACTGCTTGGGTCTCGGGAGTGTTGGGCAACCGCTGCATTGTCGCCATGGCGACGGCTATGTTGGCGCTTGGGGTCTTGAAGACCTGTTTGTCCCCCACCCTATCGAAAGCATTGTTGAGGTCACGAGGTCGGAGCCTTATGCGTCGTGCCTCCTGGTCTGCTTCAGCTTCGATTTGCCGGCGATTAAACCGGTCAATATTGCGTGCTTCGCGTGCAGTCTTTTCTTGTTCTGTTTCGCCAACTGCTGGCGGCTCGTCGTTGCTGACAACATGGATCAAATCCCCTCGTCTTGGCGGGAAAGACGGAAATTGGGGGAAACCCAGGGCGTGGTCTGGTAGATCCAGATCGTATTTGACGCCTTCATCTTCGTGACGCTGAAGCTCGGTGTGGACAGATGCGTTGGATGCGACGCCGGATGAGGAGCTGGAGTCACCCTCTCGGACTGTGTGGACGGATCCTTCTTGATAATCTTCAATCCGGACCATGTTTACGATGTTGCATGGCTTTGGCCGAGATCGGTGGATAGGACATAGGTTCGAGCGGCGTCATAGGTTGTACGCGTAGCTGGAGGCAGCGTTTCGCAGGCCGTAGGGCTAGACCTGGTGGTTCTCCATCGGGACTTCGTACTCGCAGAGTCAGAGACCCGTCGCGAAGGCTGGCTGGCGACGAGCGGAGCGCCCCTCAGGAGTAGATACGACCACAAGATCTGTTCCAAGCCGTGCAGGACGACTGGCCCGAGTTGGTCGGATAGATCTGTTGTGGGAAGCTGTTACCTGCTCATTAGGTTGGCTTTGAATCGTACTTACCAGAGCTAGGGTTTCAGCGAGTTTGATGCCGACCCGATCGATGGAGTCGTGCAGGTTGGTGTCGTCGATCTGCTTTCCTCTGTAGCGGGGAAGCGGATGACGGGTTGTCGGCATGGCTGTGGGCGTGGTCGGAGCCAGATGTACCGTGGTCGGAGCCAGATCCATCGTGGTCGGAGCCGTGTTCATCGTGGTCAGAGCCGTGTTCACCGTGGTCGGAGCCGTGTTCACCGTGGTCGGAGCCGTAGCCGATGCAGGTGAAGTAGTCGTCGGCGTGGGTTGAATCCACGCCTCCTCCACGGTCATGGCGATGGAGACGCCAGGGCCGGTTGTCCAAGTGATTTGGCCGACGGTGAACGTGAGGCCGTTGGGCGTAGCCATGGAGCCGGAGATGATGACCATCTTGTTTGCTTGGAGAGCAGTACGCACACCCCCTACCTGGCGCGCCACTGTCGACGAAATATGGTCGGCAGTCTACCTAGGGGTATGCCCAAGGTAGTAGATTATCGGCAGACAGATGCGCAAGCCCCAAACAAGACGGTGACGCAAGACAGACACGAGGTTTTATCTAGGTTCGGCCGCCAAGAAGGCGTAATACCTACGTCCTGCGTCTGATTTTTATTGCTGTATGTCAATGAGAGATGTTTTTTAGAGGGGTCCCCTGCCCGCCTTATATAGTCCGGGGGGCAGGGTTACAGATCTAGAAACTAATCCTAGTCAGTTACAATTGCCATATGTGGCCGGATAAGGATTCCTATTCTAACCGACCAGGATCCTGCTTGGTCGCCAAATCCGTCTTGATTCCTTGTGCGGGACTCCGATCAGGTTAACTGGGCCGCACGTCGCCTTTCGGGTGGACTGAACCCATCGATCCGGGCCAGCCCAAGCTTAGCCGTAAGGGTATAGGGGTTAATACCCCCACACACGTCGTCTACCTCCGCCGCCTCGGGCTCACCATTACCGCCTTACTCCGGCGAAGAGGATAAGGACCAAGGACACTGTGAACCCACAGGACCTCCCCGCCCTAATCTCCTACGCCACACGGCAGCATCCGAGCTCCCGACCGTTGCCGTCGCCATGGGTGCGCTCTGGTTCTAGCTCACCCCTAGCCGAGTTGTGGATAAGACCGCCTTTGATTCAAACGTGTGCGCGGGAAGAAGGAATCCGAAGCACCGGAGAAAATATCTCGCCACCACATCACCAGCGTGAACCGCCAATTGGCGAACTATAAATTGGCCTCCCCAGAGCCCCTCCGCTCCAACCATCGGCACCCCGAGCTTCACCTCGGCCTAGAACACGCCATCTTCCCTCTATCTCCCCTCTTTCCCTACTCTTCTGAGCGCGAGCTCAAGTTCTCCCAATTCGGTCGCTATGGTTGACATGGGAGCCGAGCTCCACGTTCTCCACCCCAACGCGTCTTAGGCCGATTAGGCTAATAGGCTAGCTCCTAGGCAGATCCCCTACCATCTCCACCATCTCTAGGTCGCTCTCTCTCTCTCTCTGTATCATTCCGCCACCGGAGCGACCTACCGCCGAGCCGCCATGGCTATGGCTTGCTGCCGATACGGCACAACCAGAGCAAGACCAGACCCCTACACGCTCGCGCTCATATCGTAGTCGTGCTGCACACGTCGTGGAGCCCTCAAACGACTCGTTTGGGAGCAGACATGTCTCTGCACTGCCGCAGCTACTCCGGTGACCCGCCGTCGGCGCTATGGACGCCCATTGTCGCCGAGGTCTCTTCCAACCGCTGTAGGATCACTCCTCGAGCCTCGGCCACCGCGTGGCATCAATCTTCGAGCACCGACATCGCCGGCGTGGGCAACTCCAGTGAGCTCCTCGCCATTGCTCTCCTCCGTCACCACATCGACACCACTGTGGACGCCGTGCCATCTCCGTTTCCCCCTCGCTCTCTGTCAGGTGGGCCAGACTCGGAACGCCGTCGCCGTCTGTCTGAGCGAGGAGGCCAAGGATGGCCCACACGTCACGTGACGCATGACACTGATGTCCTGGACCCCATGTGTCAGCAACAATGCCTCCCTCTCTCTTTCCTTGTCCGGGTGAACCCGGTCCATGTGAACCAGTGCGGGAGAAGAGCGAGTCCACGCATAGTACAGACCTGGTGCACCGCACAGCACCTGCAGCTGACCCCACCCGCGCTGGCACATGCGTCAGCCGCCTAGTCAAGGAGGAAAATGCTATGGCCACCCGGAGAGTGTACACAGAGGAGTGAAAAAACATTTTCCTTGCATGGAAAAATTCCTAAATAAACTAGGTACAACCCCAGATCCTACCCAATCATTTCAATTGCATTTTCATTATTCCAAATTTCCAGAAATAATTCCCAAGTTATATTCCACAAATTCTTTTTTCCTATTAAATCTCTGATAATTCGTATCTTCTCCATCCTAACCCCAAATCACTTGATTCTTCCACCAGAAATCTTCTAAATTCAAGTTCTACTTATTCATACCCTTTGCTCTACTATTTGGTGCCCATTTAAATTCTGGTTTGATTGTTTTCCTTTTCTATATTTAATTTAATATTAACTATAGCAGTAGATCGTCACCGTAGAAGTAGTTAACCTTGTATATTCACGTATGTGTATGTACCATGACACATACTCGAATATATCCTCACCCAATCACCTAAAATCATAGGACATCTATACATACGAGGATACGCCCGATACCGGGGTATACACCTATGTATGGCTAACTTTATCTTCCGCCTTTTCTTTAACCTAACTAACCCGAGGCACATACATATGCATGTGTGTGTGTGCCACTAACACTTGTGGACCTGTAGAGGCCAGACAAGTTATCTATGATGACTTGGTCAGGCTTTCTCTTTCAGGTTCACATAATAGTGAAGCCTAATAATGTGGTCTAGTTTTCCATCAGACCAACCACCCACCTTAACCTAACCCGTAGAAGCCCTACCCTATGGATGAAATCCCTTCACCCAAACCTTACTTCAAAGTTACATAATAGTGATAACCTTATATAACAACCCATCACCCAATAGGACCAACCCATCTAGGATCGTTTCCTTCCCTTGATTGCTTATGCTTGTTTTACATGCCTTGCTTGTTATTTTCCTTGTTTGTATTTTCTTGCTTGTCAATGCTAGACCGCATAGGATAGAAGACATGGAGAGAACCTGATGGAGTCCAGAAGACAGCAGTAGAAGACACAGGAGTCAAATGAGGATATAATCGTCAGCGAATGGAGACAAGTCCTAACACTCACCTATCCCTTCCCCCTACATTACATGCCACTCCTTAACCACTCCCCCTTCCAACACCACCACATGTTGCTAGCCTCCACCATAAACCCTCCAATTTCCTTCTCCACCGTCCCATAAACCCAACTTATATTACTTAAAACCCCTTCTATGAATTAATTGAATTATAATCATATGGTATGAACTTGACTATGGTAATAAGATTAACGATATGGTAAATGGTTACCTTGATATGATATGAGCTTTATGAACTTGAGAATAATAACTATGGAACTAAAAATGATAAAACTGGACTAAACCCCGATAGGGGGTGAGTGAGGGGTAATTTGTGGAGGTAAATTACCTTGGCAGGATCGCCTGGTGAGGGATTCCTATGGGAGATACTTGCCTCGGTCATATAAGGACCGGTTCATAGTCCTTCTCGCCTAGTGAGATATTACGTACAACCACATGTCTGATATGGGTAGACTTGATCTCACACCCAATTAGATTGAAGTATAATTTCTACTAGGAGGCTGGTGTTGGCAGCGGAATATCAGGAGAAGACACGGATGCTATGTGATCTTCTGTGGTCCGGTTGGCGTGGTTGCAATGTGATCCTCCACGTTAAGCCCCTTGAGTTTTTGGCCGCGTTCGAGCCCATGTTATTGTATGTTTGGCCATGTTCGAGCCCATATTATTGATGATCTGGTATCATCGGCACTATTATGCTAAGATAATTTGGTATCGTCCGAGATTATATGATGGGATGATGTGGTATCATCCAAGATTATGAGATGGGATGATTTGGTATCCTTCCGAGATTAGTGTGTTTTCCAACCCCTGAGAAACCACGGTAGAGTTATATGGAAATCTAGGATAGCACCCATGCGGGTATGAGATCTCATTAGACCTGTCTAAGCCACGAAGATAGTGTCAGACTATGTCTATCTTGTGGGGAAATTTGTACACCTCTGCAAAGTTTATTGAATCTATTCGAATAGCCATGTCCTTGGAATGGATAGATGTTGAGATGAGATACTATGATTAGACTTCTCTTAAATGGTGATAATCTGATAAAATGTATCCTACTAATTTGATAAATTATAATTAACCCTGGGAACTGGTGAGAATGGTAACACTCTGCCAGGGTCCAAACCTATAATTATAATTACTTCACCCTACCACTTTTATCTCCACCACCACAACCACCTCCACCTATAGCCATCCCCTTCCACTTCACCTCCACCCAAAGTTTAGGGCTTGTTAAGTATTTTATGTACTCAAGCCCCTCCATTCTATGTTTTTAGGAGTTAAGCTATAGGAGCACATACTCGGATGGGCCTATTGGAGCTATGCAAGGATAGGACACCCGAAGTATACACGAAGATGGAGCCGTGCGACTACACGAAGGAGCTATGTTAGGACTATGATGATTGAGACATAGGAATGTGCTTAAGGAATAAGTCTAGGGTTACGTCCGCACTCCAAGTTGCCTATAGGAATAGAGCCATGATGACATAGGACTGCTGTCTTAGAACTCTGATATACGATATAAGGCCAATGGACCAAGCTATGTAAGCCTGAATCATGTAATGTGTTTTTCCCCATTAGCAATTAAAGTATGATTTTTTATATCAATCTTGTATGAATTGTGCGTATCAGCTACTGATCTAGGGACTGATACATGATGCACAGGGGACCCTAAAATTAGGGGCCTGACAAGTGAGCTGCTCCTGCTCTAGATATAATACAAATTCTATTTCATCTTATCACCCCTAAAAAATATTAGAACATGCATTGCTCCCTCTCTAATATTTTCTTCATTCTCATAAATTACCACCCTAAAATTGCTAGCAAGTAGCAATGCATGGAGAATTCAACTAGTTTTTATTGTACATAGTGTAAGGGACCGTGATGCCTAAGAGGGGGTAAATTAGGCAACTTAAAATTTGACTTCTAACTAAGGTCTCTAATTCCACCTAGTCAAAACCTATGCAAGAAAGTAATCTATCGAAATGTGCAACTATGATTTTGCTAGGTGTGTTGCTATCTCTACCGCAAAAGAGTTATGCAACCTAGGTTCCAATCCTATCGACTAACCTATCAACTAAGCTAGGAAAGTAAAGCACATAACCAAGGTAGCAATGTAAATGCAGAAGGTAAAGATGAGATAGAGATGTAAACTCCCGTCGACGACTCTGGTATATTTACCGAGCTATAAAGAAGCGCTCAAGCTTCCCCTAGTCCTCGTTGGAGCCCCTCGTAAAAAATCCCTCGCAAGGGCCAAGCTCCCGATCGGGTAACTCCATGGATAGCCCTGGGCCTTCCCCACACGCAAGTGGGTCTCCGGTGTGCCTTTCAACAAGCCTCTCCTGGACCGCTCCCCGCCATCTTCACTATCAAGCTTCCGGCCAAAACGTCGCAGGCCTTGTTCCCTTCAGTACACGGTGGTCGCCACAGTACAAACGCAGTTGGTGCGGTCTCGCAAGACTACAAGCCCCACCAAGTACAAACACGGTGCATACAAGCACCTTGGGTTTAGAGGTATGCAAACCTCACTAGCAACTAGACCTAAGCCTAGAGCAAGCGCATATGAACAGGGTCTAACTAACCTAAGCACTTCGCAAAGCACCTATGTTAATCACCAAGTGATCTTTAAGCTCTATGCAAGTGGAGAGCACAAATATGGTGTAGCAACACCCTCCTATCTTTCCTCAGCTCCCTCACCCACCAAATGGCCGGTTGGAGTCATATATATAGGCTGCAAGTGGAGATATAGCCGTTGGGGCCGAGCTCCACGTTTTCTGCGTGGGCACTGGACATGGCGGTGCCAGCCATGTCAGTTAGCCGTTGGTCACTGACAACCAACCGTGGGGGCACTATTCATCAGGGCGGTGCACTGCCACTCTAAGGGCGGTGACCAGGGCGATGCCCAAGTCTCGGCTTGCTGCTCTCTGGATAATTAGAGCGGTGGCACCGCCACCCCCTTTCCGGTGCACCGCCACCCCATGGCGGTGACCAGGGCGGTGCACGCGGTGCTGTCCGGTGCCCGCCTCTTTTCCAGCTGCAGCAGCCCGTCTCTGGTGGCACCTCCACCCCTAGGGCGGTGCCCACTCAGCCACCGTTTGCTTCGTTTCTTCGCGTGGCTTCATTCGGGCTTCGACATCTTCGTGTTTTGGACTCCTTGCTTCTCTTCTAGGCTGTCAACACCTCCTCCAATGTCTTCTTTTGAGTGTTGATCAATTTTTTCATGTTCCAAAGTTGATCCAAGTCCACGTTGCATCCTATTGAACTATAAAATAAACACTAGCAATCACATTAGTCCAAATTGGTTACGTTGATCATCAAACACCAAAATTCAAAGTAAATAGACCTAGGCACAATTTTCCTTACACATGGCAACATATTTTGATAAAAATCTACAGATAATGATGGTGAGAGGACCGATGAGTGATCCCGATGAGGTAGCTGGCCTTGCAATATGGGCGATCGTTGCAATCGCCCTCGCTGCAGGCATGGGGATTGACGCCTTATGGCGTCTCCCGTTGCTTTGGACCAGGAGGAGGCAAGTCCCAGCTATACCTCAAATACCACCGCACTCCCGTGTCATCAAAGCTTGGCATGTCATACCGTACTCCGTAGGAGCGTTCGTTGCTTTGCTACTGCACTTCATCCAAGTCCTATACATCGAGAAGCCACGGGCCAAGACGCCCATTGGGTTCACCCCACTGATAATTCCGCACCTATTAGATTGTCTGCTACACAAATTAACTCCCAGGGCATTGAAGCTGATAAGATATATCGGCATGTGTATGTAAACATAATACCGTAGAAAGAAGGGTGATGTTCTTTTTGCCACTTGGAGGAGGTGGATTTCTAGTGAGATCACCCTGTATTTTTCCCTTTTTCCCTAAAAAATAATGAATGAACTCTATGTATTATATTATATCTAGACAAATATTCTCTAGTATAGTACTACTATATTTACTAATAATATAAGGGTGGTTAAACTCCATCTAAATAAATAATTTGAAATAAGGATGGTTAAATTCCATCTAAAAAATAATGTGAAACAATATTCCCGATAACAAAAACTGGAATTGTCAACCTACATGCTGGTCATGCGCCGGTTGGACTGGAAGGGTATCATCAGAGCATCAAAGGCAGCAGGGATACGCAACAGAATGCGCAATGTCCGGCTACCTGCCGGTTCATGGCGAAAGCCTGGACGGTGACGTCCACGGACGTCGCTTTCTTCTCGGAGGCGTCCTTATCATGCCTCTTCTCCTGCCCCGCTGGGATTTGTGGGTGAAAACCTTATCTTGTTGGGTTGCGACATCAGCGCCTTTGACGTAATTTCCTTCTTGAAGGCGTCGCATTGTTACCTAGCTCCGCTCTCGTTGTTCCATTCCTACTGTCTAGCCATGGTTGTGGCATCCAGAGTTGCTTTAGTTGTGGAGTTACTAGTTGGGTCATTTTTCCGACCAAGTTGGCTCAGTATGAGCAAGTGGTTGTTAGTTGTCGGTCTTTTGTACTGAAGTGGTCGAAGTTGTTTGTACTGAATGTTGCACTCTTCCTAGTGTGTAGCTTTTTTTGACTCGGTTTCCATTCAAAAAAACTGGGTCAGCACTTGTCTCTTGCTTTTCTTCGTCTAATAAAAATAATGGCAAAGCTTTTGTCATCCCTTCTTAAAAAAAGAAAGTCCCAGCTTTGTTCAACCTTCTCAATGAGGCGTCACCACTCACCGGTCCATAATTCTTACAAGTGTATCCATGGCTACTAAGTAATGCACAACCAAATGTGTGCAACGAGACTCCGCAAAAGAAAGTTCAACGTTATCCACAAACTCTAAAAAAAAGGCCATTCACGAGGGATGAAGAATTGCATTTTGTCTTATATACAAATTACATCAAGCCTAAATCAACAGCTCATCTTAGTCGTCACTTTAAAAACAACTGTGCTAAAAACCATAGTTCGTGCCTTAGTTTTCTTTTGCAATGTCCGTATTACATGTTCTTATTTTTCATCATCTAAAAGATAAATCTTATATAGTCGAATCATCAAGCTTTTCAGTTGACAAACGGTGGAGACATGAATTATATTGCACAACATCTACTATCTCTCAATCGATCTTACTAGAAAGACAGGATTTATATTATTTCGACTATAGTGCAGGACTACATCTCTGGACCCTGAACACAACTATATGAGTACAATTTTTTTTTTTTTTGAAAAGGGAGTGCGTATCTAGTAGGCCCTAGTATCTAGTGATACACACATCATAGTTCTTGAGTTCCACGTGTGGTACTCGCATGTCTTGTTTATTATGCACACGGACACGACACCTGAGCTCGCGCTTAGGTAATACTCGAACATGTCATGCAGCAAATCCCTGGAGTCCTCACCGCTCATTGTAAAGAATTAAAAGAAGAATCACAGACAGACGCAATCAGTGGTTAATGCATTCTGCTGATAATACCCACAAGAATAAATGATCGGAGCAAGAAGTGAAGACTGAAGAACGAAGACCAGCAGCAACAGGAATAAGAAACTAATGTAGACAACAAGCCCTTAGTGATTGCTTGATTACCTCCGCACTTGTAGCCGACGGGGCGGTCGACGAGGTTGCAGCGTTTGGGGATGGTGATGGTGATGGCGACCTCGGCCTTGATCCCGGCGCTCTTGCCGGTGTTGGACAGCATGACGGCGCACAGGCACTTGGGGCTCTGCTTCCCGATGCTGTGCACAGCGCTGCAGCAGGGGCTGGACGGCGCGGAGCTGGGGTCCTCCGCCGCCGACGCGCACGGCGCCAGCTTCAGCGCCATCTTGTCCGGCGGCGTCGCCCCGCACTCGCCCGCGCCCTCCGCGCCGCGGACGGCCGCGACCAGGGCAAGCACCAGGAGGCCCCTCATCTCGATCGTCTTGATATCTCCTACTCCCACTGCCACTGGCTGCCTGCGTCAACACGCTCGCTGCTCGTGTGGCGCTGCGCTGCGGCTTATATTGTGGCGTGGAGCGTGCAACCGTGGCAAGCAGCGTCCGATCTCATGATGGCCGGAGTCCGGAGAGGATCGGTGGAGCGAGCACTAGCGCGCACCGTCCAGCGGCGTGGCAGCACGGAGCTCACCGACCAGTAGCGGCGCGCTAGCTCGCCGGGCTACAGTGCGCTGGTGGGTAGCTGTCTCAAAGGAACAGAGATTGAACGCCATGGCATGTGATATTGGGCGGCGCCGCGCGCGGATGGCACGTCGGCGACCCGATCAGCACGCGCCGCCGCTTTGCGAGCTTGGAAAAACTTAGAAAGCGTTGTGAAGCGGTTGTCTAATACGGTCATTTCAGTGGATGCCATCATTTGTTGTTTAAGTAATTAAATGTGCTTGTTCATGAGTCATGACGGTGTAACCAAGCCAAACATTACCATGGACAAATATTAAAAAAAATTGACCAAAAACGTGGACAAAACTATGTTAAAATGCTACTACTAAACAAGTCATGCGAAAATTTTCAAACATATGAATATGCACCACTATAATGGTTTAAAACTTCAAACCGTACTAACATGGATCTTGAATTGGCTTTAATCACAAGTTGTAAGATATTGCAAACAGATTGCAAGTTAATCATTGTTGGGTCGTTTGGAACACAGGATTTTCAAAGGAATCGAGTTCCTTTATTTTGCAGACGTCATGCACCGTTTGGAATGGAGGAACCAGCCTCCCAATTCCTCTGGAAAGGAATGTTTTGATTCACAAAACGCAGGAATGAGAACATCCAGTCGAAACCAATGGTTTCGCTGAAGTCCGAGGCGTGCTATCGTGCGAGTGAAACGGACGGGAGTAAGGCGTAGCAAGACGGAAGAAGAAGCGGGAATCAATGTGACTATCAAATTAATTTCAACAAATCAAAACCTCTTTTGCAAACATAAATCAAAAACGGATCGGAGAAATCGAACTTGTCTTCGCAAATATGAATCAAAACACAAGAAGATCAAGACAAATTTAGCCATTCGCAAGCAAGAACAGACCAAACAGATCGATTTCCTGCCGGCAGTTTGAACACCCCTGACGAGTGACGAGCCTCCATGCCTGCTGCAAGCGTGCCATCGAGCGATTCGCGGTTGCCACCTATAGCCGCTACACCTTCTTCGCTTGCTGCACGCCTGGCTCCTTGCCTAGATGAGGATGAGGCCATGGCTTTTGTTCGTGCGTGGAGAACGATGGGGCCAAACTGCCAAAGAATGGATAAGAACGGTGGTGTATGGTGAATGTAACTGGACTGAGTCCATAGACCAGGTGACCCTACCGTAAGAGTCTCCTTCCATCTAAAACGTACGTGTGCGCATGTCGAGTCTATTAAGCCTGCTATATGTGCCTCCAATATTTTCTTTATTATTCTTAATTCCCGCACTCCCTTGCTCACAATTCATGCATTCCAAACACCTCATTCTATTCATTTTCCGTGTTTTTCTAATCCTCTGTTTTCAGACTACATTCCTATTCCTTTCCTGTATTTCCCTTCATTCCTCTGT
Organism: Miscanthus floridulus; assembly: GCF_019320115.1. Lineage (NCBI taxonomy): Eukaryota > Viridiplantae > Streptophyta > Magnoliopsida > Poales > Poaceae > Miscanthus > Miscanthus floridulus. Next base: position 42,249,861 of record NC_089590.1, on the reverse strand, counting down.
TTTGCCGTTCCTCCGTTCCAAATGAACAGAGAAATATGTTGGGTGCATTGGCCAGCTTTTTGAAGACAAAAATTAAGAGTATCTCCAGCCAATTGAGTAAACTCAATTCTCTTTCCTTTTAACAATCAACAATAAAGAAGATTAGATGAAAAAAATGAGCTCCACCGAATTCCTTTTTTAACCTAAATTTTATTCTCAATTGAGAAAAACCAGCCCTCAATGCCCTCAAACGAAAGAGGAGAGAAACCCATACCTTTTACCTTTCTCTCCTCACACCCAGATCGAACAACCCCGTTGGAGATGCCGCCGCTGCCGTCGGTTTTCAGCGCATGTGCACCGAAACCCCACCGAACTCGCGTTCCAGGCCTTTAGTAGCTCTGCGTCGTTTCCAATCTATTGTATTGCCAGTTTGCCACCTTGTACTAGCCCACGACAGCAACAGAACATGGCCACGTGACCAGCCAACCATCATCAAGCGTTAGGTTCTCATCCCCAACTCTACTCCCGCAATTTTTGCATAAAAAACTGGATTATTTGAATTAATGCCACTATAATTTTACAATTTTTTAGAACTAATATTATTATTCACCTATTTTGAGAATTGCCATCATAATTCTTTTGGTGCAATCAGACGGGCAAAGCAAGCACGACTTCCCGTTCCTAGGGGCAAGACAACCCTCTCCGATCCAGCTCCCAACTAGTGGCATTGTCTGTTGAACAAATTGCCCAACCCTATTTATAAGTTATTAAAAATATTATAGTTTTTTTAGCATACCTTATATGCAGCGGCGGATCCAGGAAATATTTCAGGGGCTGAACAACACTACTGCTCGATCTTAAATCTTAGCTCCCCTACACTATAAAACTTTACCTAAAAATTCATAGGGGCTCCACAGAAGGTTCCACTGTTCCGGTATGGGTAGGGGGGGCTTGAGCCCCCCCCCCCCCCCCCCCCCCCCGTTGGATCCGCCCCTGCTTATGTTCTCATGTTCTCTTTAGCACCGCCAAAAGTTGAACTACATTTCACATGTTACGAAGGAAACTCTTTTGAAGCTTCTTATGCTTTTGGTTCTTTGTGAGAAGTGATTTTCCAAATTAGATGATTTTGTGGCTAAATGTGATTATATAGGATAAATTTTATGTAAGAACTGATATGTGCAGGAAGTGAATAAGAAAAAACTAGTTTTGTCAACCTCTGGGCTCCTAGTTCATTTAATTAAATCATTCATAGAAATAGTATATAATAATTTGTTTAGCAGAACTCTAGATCAAGCCTAAAAACTAGTCTATGAGCTCTCCAAACAGGTCTTAAAACCATGCAAGATACACAAATTGACAGACTGAAGAAATATACACTTAAAAGTTTAAAGGCCACGTTTCATGTCACATCACACCGTGGAAATATACACTTAAGCATATTTTTCTACAATCGTTAAGCATATTTTTCTACAATAACGATTATTTGTATATGCATGATGCCAAAAAATGAAAGAGTTCAATCAATGTATATGTCTTTAAGGGCACGTCCAATGCAGCCTACCAGACTCGTTGGACGATGGCGCTTAAGACCATTAGCCACAGTGGTGCATTATTAGGGTACTTTAATTGATTATATGTCGCGGCTCACTATATTCGTTTTGTTTGAAACTGTAGTTCCTTAAAAATAAAGAATTTTCTTTGGTAGGTGTTTTTTTATCACTGGCAGTTTGATTAAAAGATGATATGCAGCAAGAGATGCTTCCGTAACCGTGATAAGACAATTATTCAACATCTATCTTTTTTTTTACGATCAATGTGCTAAATTTCTTTAGAGAATTATTTATATTTTTTTTGTTTTGGACCCACATAATAGTAATCAACACGTGTTTGGTTCTTTGCTATATTATTGAGTGGACTAGAACACAAAGCATTACATCTTAGTGGAAGTCAGTGCTCTATATTAGTAGAAACAACATTGTATATTTATATCTAACATTAAAGAAGATTTCTCTCATTTAATCCGTCGCTCCTTTACTCTCAACCTCTCTTGTTTCGTCACTCACTCTACTCCCACTTTTTCCGCTTTCAAGATCGTGTCTCTCACCCTTCTTCCGTTTCCTTGATCTAGTCGTTTGAAGCTACAAAACCACAGCTGCAACTTCTGTGTCTCCTCACGAGCATTTGGATCATCTTCCATATTTCTTAACCTTACAATAGCTACACACAACAACCACCTATTTAAGCTGAATCATCCCTCCAATAATTTTTCCATATAGAGTTTATCTTTTCTTGCATATATAGACATAGCATTATTTAAGGAGTGATTATACAGTTCGTTATAAGCATGACATGATTTTCTTATGTTGTAAAAAGGTCTATTCAGTGGGAGAAGAGAATAATAAAGGTAAAATAGAAAATTCAAATATAAAAATAGGGAACTGAACTCATGACCATAGCTTTATATCAGAAATAAGGATTTTACCATCAAATTATTGTTGTCCTTGTAAGTTAGTGCACAAATCATCCTTTGAGCGTTAGCCGGCAGTTCCACATGTCTATATCTATATCTATTTTGTATCTATATATATACCTATGCATATTAATACATATTAAAGAGAAAGAATTCTTCTAACCATCTTTTTTTTTAACTTTTCAAAATACCCTCACAGCTCCTTTCTATCTCATATGTGACCCAGACTTAAGACCTGGGCTCATACGAGATAGAACTGCACACTTCACACGTTTAGCAATAGTATGGAGTCTAATTTGATAACGTATCAGAACAATATATTACGTTATCATTGAATAAATCTTTGAGCCACAGATCGTACAGATGACCATGCAATAGTTTTATATATGTTATGTTGCAATGCACCGACATGCTAGTTATAAAAAATACATATTCATTATGCAGTTGCTATTTAGTTAGGGCTACACATTGGACAATGTTTTGGGTACTCTTGCAAACAGAGGAAGGTCAAGATCCTGTGAACGTGCGGTGCGGTACATGGGAGACAAATCTTTGCTTCTCATGGACGGAGGTTTAGCAATTAGATGGGCACATTACCATTTTTCAGCACTGTGTATGTAACTCGTTGCTGCCGATGCATCTATTGTGATAATAATGAACACCCAAAATCGTTTTTAGATAGAGGATATGATAATATTTTATGAGAAATTTTACAACTTGAAAAAAACTAAAGCCATCCATTTGAATAGATCTAACGTTATAAAATAAAAAGAACCAATACGGAGAAACTTAAGTCGGAACATATAATACGTGGGCCAGGAACCGGTTTCGAATTTAATTCCAGAGGTTACAATGGCACTTTCACAGTCTCAGGAGCTCCTCGTCATCTCCTATGTGCGCTATCTCTTATCGTAGTCACCCACCAGGCCGTTCGTCCGCCGCCGCCGCCGCCGCCACCCCGTGGCTGCCCATCATCAACCCTTGCCGCAGCCGCCCCGCCAGTCTGACGCCACGGTTGCTCGACGACACCCTGCCGCCGCGCCGTGGCCAACGCTAGCTCGAGTAGGAGTGCGCCGGGCCGTCCAATCGTGGACCTCTAGTGCAGGAGGTGCAGCTGCAGGCTAGCGTTGGGCGGCGGCACGCCGGTCTCGGCTTGGTAATTGGCTCTAGCCAGCTGGGTAAGCTCGTGAGACAGAAAAAATTCCACTCAGCAGAAATCAACGCTCACGTATCTTTGATTCAGTATAGCAAATTAGTTCACGTATCCTTGGTTCAGTATCAAAAGCAAGAAGCAAATTAATCTATTTTGAGATACTCAATCACAACCAATGGACCTCGCCCACCCTCCCGACCCGCCCTCTGCCCCCAACGACGCCGGCAGAGCGCTACCGCCGCGGTGGGAACCCTTCTAGTGCCTGCAAGGGGAGGTGGCGCCGTCGACGCAGGACCAGTGCGCCTGACGGCCGTGGGACTCCACTGCTGAACGCCGTGCGAGTGCACGCGACGCGTTGCCTTGGTTCGCAGCCGGTGGCGAGAGTCCCGGTGCACCAGCGCCTCGGCCGCGGCGTGAGTCGTTAGTGCCTAACACTTCCCGGCAGCCCCATCGGGGGCCCAACATCAACGTCTATGGTTTCCAGACTGTCATGAGCCGTCGTCACCGGCACTGCTGGGGGAAATCAGCATCCAAATGCCACAGCCCTGTCCCGCCAGAGCTTGCGGGTCTCTGCTTCAACTGCCTCATGCATGACCACATCGTCGCTCAGTGTCGCTCCTCGTCCCGCTGCTTTCACTGCTGGGGTACCGGCCATCGAGCCAGGGCGTGCAAGCATGGTCATTCGCCGGCGTGTAGGTGAGGCCCTTTGCTGGCGTGCAAGCCTTCGTCCTCGGAGGCACTTCGCCCCGGCAGGGGTGCCAAGGCGCGTCGCCCTGCTGGTCCAAGGCTATCGCCGGGAGGATGCAACGTGCCAGGCCAGGCGCCGACGCCGTCATCGCCTCGTCGTGTGCAGCAGTCGACCACGCCGTCGTCGTCGCCGCAGCAGCACCACAGCAGCAGCTTGCCGCTATCACCACCTATGGGTGACGCTGATAGCTGTCCCAAGATCGAGGTCTTCGGTGTCCCGAAGAACGCAGAGCTCGTCGCGCCTGTAGCAGACTTTTCCCTTGTTCTTGTCACGCTCGTTGGTGGGAATCAACTAGCTATCTCGCCAGAGGAGTTCCGATCGCACCTTGCCTCGATGTACGAGGTGTCGGAGGGTACGACTAGCGTATGTGCCCGGCTCGGGGGCAACTTCGCATTGAGCGTCGACTAGACGGCCGCCCTAGCTCGTCGTGCGAAGGAGTTGGTCTTGAGGCTGAGGCGGACCTGGTGCTGTGGAGCCATCCAAGGCAACTGCCACCCGCAGTCGACTTGACGCTGGACCCAATGTTGGTTGAAGTGGCAATAAAGTTCTGCCACCAAACCATCGCTCCGCTTTAGAAACAGGCCATGGGGACATGGCCACCATCGTGGTCGACGATCCTAGCGATGTCCAGCCGGTCTTGACTTCGCCCAGGGAGATGGAGATTATGGGCGCGCCGAGGGACTCCTCGAACGATGACGACGCAGGTAGGCCTGCGTTGCCGGGGCCTGTACCCCCTACGCTTCACGAAATGCTGGAGGCACGGCTCTGCCTTTCGCTGCAGACGCCCCTCATTTGCGGGCCGCCTAGGCTGCGTAGGTCTAGGACGTCGGTCTCGATTCGGTCGTTGCGACGCAATGAACGCCTTGCGGCGAAGCCACGCGAGGTGGACTCCACCAAGCAGGCAGTGCGTGCTCATGCAGAAGCTGGGAGTCGTAGCAAGCTCACCCAACGTCGACTCTGAGACGGTGCGCAAGTACAAATCTACCTTCCAGGCACCGTTATCGGCCTCCAAGCAGGAGTCATTGCAGCTTCTTTTCGGTGGGGATTTTGACCCGTTGGCCATGAACTTCGATATGGTCGGGATGGACGAGGTTTGAGGTGCATCCTTATCTTATTCGCAAAATTGTATCTTGTGTAATCACAAGATACGTGCGAGATGCGTGAGAGGTGTGGGCTGTGGGTTTCAGTAATCTTTGGATTATTGTAATTTGACAGTTTTGTAACAAAACTTTCTACTCCTGCTTAATGAAAAACATGCCAAGGCACGATCTTAAAAGAACAAAGCAAGATCCATAGAATCCATAAAAGACATGACAGCAAGTCACGGCAGTTCAATCTCAAATCAAACCAAACCAGAAGCAAGTAGAGCTTTGAAGGCCCGTAGACGGTGGAGCTCATCGGGAACTTTGCAGTTCTGACTACTCTGCACCTTGGTGCTCTCGGGGGGCCGGTGATGGTGGGCGGTGGCGCTGGTGCACAGCTTGTGCGGCCATGTGGGGCGAGCGGCCGGAGAGGGTGTCACTTGGGCTTGGGTGTTCGATGACCAGGCGCCAGGCGGGGCAGCGGCCGCTGGCACTCGCGATTGCAAAACATCGAAGCTTGCCTCAAGGATCCAGGTGTTATAAAACATGTTACCATTGGTTAGGACCTTCCCCTCTCCGTCTCTCATGATCAACATAATAAATGAAAGTAGAACACATAGACACAAGAGATAGGGAGACTATTCTTTATTTATCTAAATATTAGTGATTACAACATAGAGCTCCCACGTATATATAGCACTGCCAAGGCCTAAGACTTTGGTAAGAGCCCACATATAAATGGACTAGAATTAAGATTCCTCCTTCTCCTTTCCTTCTAGGATAGAATCCGTATGTTTTACAACACTCCCCCTTGGGCGATTACCACGATATGCACATGCCTCATTAAAAACTCCATCCGAAAATCCAGTGGAAAAACGGTTCTTGGAGAAAAAGAGTACATCACATTTGTTAATTGCATTACACATGTTATCTCATTAGAAACCTTGTGCGAGAAACCTTCAAGTAAAAACTCACATAGGAAAAAAGAGTACAACATTTAACCTTCTTGGTCATGTATTCTTCAGGATATTCTATTCTTCATAAATAGATATTGATCTTCATGATCTATGCATAAACTTTAGTATTTTAGCAAATATGATCTACTTGATCTTTGTAATTCTTGTGGTTTATCTTCAAGGTAGATTCAATAAATATATGCTCCCCCTCGTAAAGCCAAAATTTCAACTTCATTGTTCAATCAACACTTTTCATAAATATGTGCTTAATTAATGGTATGCAGCACCCAAATTATATATTTCAAAAAGTTGGCTCATAATTCTTCTATGAATTATATATGGGTATAAAAAAGCAATATGCTTCATGCATAATAACCATTTATTAGTTGTGCAAAACAAATAAATTTTATCCTTCAGGGTAATAAATCTTTCAGAGGATTATGGGGGTAAATAAGTAAATATTCAATATCTTCTAGATAGTGTATTAAACTTATACTAGAGTCTGAATACTGATAATTCTTCTTTAGTGGATTTTCAAATTATATGTTCTATAAATGTTCGAGATTTTGATTGTACCACTAAATAATAAATTTAGTCTTGTATTTGGCATTTAGGGGATAATTCAATTACCAAAGTCACTATTATTCTTATACCTTCTATGGTATTTAGAGGATATCAAAACTTCATTGCTAGTTTTACAATATACACTTTCTAAGTGTTTGTATGACACCTTCATGGTATTTAGGATTTCTCATTTTTTTTCTCTCGGGTCTATATTCACTTCAAGGATTGATGGTGTTTATTTAAGAATCGACTGGTGAATCCTTCATGGATTAATTCCTTCAAGGATGTTCTTATCATAGCGAATAACATTTCTCTTCTATGAGATATATTCTCTACTACATGAGAGATTATTATGTGATATACATAATAAAATAGTGTTATTCACTACAAAGTCGTTCAATGACTCTTTTCCTTCTAGGACATGCTCTTCTTGAGACTTCAAAATTCATACAGGAATATATATTCTACCTTAGACTTCTTAATACTTAGTATGAGATTTTATTTTTCATATGTCATATTCATAATCCATTTATTAACTGCATATTTCATATTCATTCATTTCATTTGCTAGAGATATAGCAGAACATTTATTTCTTCTTAGTAGGAGATTCAACCTTAATTGCTTTCTTTATTGACCCGATATAATCGCTACAGACGACTTTGCCTTGAACTTTATTTTCTGGATCTGGGTTCTCATAAGAGAAATATTTGCAATTATAGAGTTAGTGTTGCCGACAACTATTATTTTCTCCCAATATTCATACAATATGAGATTATTCTATCTTTTTGTCATTTCCCAAACAAGAGATAATTTATTGTTCTACGTACCCAACACTATTATGTGCGCACTTAGTGTGTTGGATTTCATCTTCATGATGATCCTCTTCATGAGGTGCTTGACCTTCTTCATGAGGTGTTCTCTTCATGAGAATGGAGGAGTTTGTCCGTATTTTATTTATATTCAATAAGTATACACTAAACTATAACCCACAGATGTCCCCATGGATTTTAGTAAAACACAACTTCTGGTTTGTAATTTCAAGTTACTCCTCTTGTTTTTCAAAAATATCTGGCATATGCTCCGCTTTATGCTTCACAAGTGCATTAGTCAAACTATTGTTTGATTTAGTGCGTGATACTATTCTTGCTTCAAGCTTCACGGAATATTTTTCTCTTAAGATCATTTTCCTTTCATGGAAATAATATTTGGCATTTAAAATAGGCTTTCTCTCCCCCTAATGTCAATATTATTAGATCTTTAATAGCATACTTCAAAAGAAATCCCCTATCATGGGCTAAAAAATCAAATTCATGTATCTCCAACTACAAGTGGAGGCCCATCCATGTATACTATGATAGAGATTTATGGAAAATATTAACACACATATTTAAACGCGGGGGGTATTATCCATTGATGCAGTGAGCTATAATACATAAAGTGCACTTAAGAATGTTTAGCATTCCTATAAACTCAGGGATATTCTCCCTTGATTTACACATATCATAGTTTAGAAAACTATTTTATTGTCTAGCTTCTTTATTGTTTAACCAAAATAATTGATCTAAGTACTCCATATACTTTAAAAATATATAATACGCAACGTTCAAAATTACATGAAATTTCTTCTATAATTTTCTAACCAAATGCCTTTTCTTCATATAAATCCCAAATCATCATTAATCGTTTTATCTATTAACTCAATTTTCACTATAATTTAGTCTATTCAAGTGGGTCACTTCTCCATTAAGCCAATTTTAGATTGGCCCTTTTAAATTAACTAACTCCCCCTGATCTTAGGCTACTTGGCCCTAGACCAATCTATTGCTTATGCATGCGATGCAATGAAAGCAAAATGTTTCTTAGTTCAATGAGAACTATATAGACATAGCATACTAGCTAGGCAATGTAATTACGAGGAAAGTGCAAAGGTAGCTACTAGCTACAAATGTATATGCTATACTAATATTCATGCAGGAGTGGAGATAGTGTAGCTCGACAAGAGCACAACATAGTGATACACATTCATGTGTAACGTAGAATATTGGTATTCAATCTAACGTAATAGATAATAACAAAATACAAAGCTAAAAGCTTGCTTGTAATTAGTGCAATGTAGAGAAAGTTAACTCGGCTGAAAGGGACGCGGCTAGGACTTCAAGTCCTGATACATGTACTTAAAGATAGATTTAGGAAGGCTATGTCTATCAAATATATATTACCCACATTTTCTTATGCATTTACCCAAAATTCCTCCAGCTTTTCATGCCATAGTTCTTCAAATAGTAATATGCTACATGTATCATCTATGAATAATCATTTCTAATGTTCCATAGAATCCAATCATACTTCTGGTATTCATCGGTTCTAGAATGAAATTCACATATCAAGTGCACTATTTAGTGTACAACAACATATTCAGGATAGGACTTAAACTTCTAGTTTCTAGGCTAAAATATTAAATACTTAGTTTTAGGATTATACTATTTCTTGGCTAAATTGGTCCTTCTAAGATCATTTAATATGCCAGTATAGTCCACTGTTCATGTGCTTCTAGAAATTTAGTTTCCCTTCTACCTACATGGTAGTAGTGCACAAAGAACTATAATCTTCATGGTTAATTGAGGCTTTTGTGGATAAAATTAATGCAAAATTTATTTAGATAGGCAATAGGCAATTGTTTATATGTAAAACATAATTCATTCCATGCAAGATTAACATATATTACTGTAAGTAAAAATTACAACTAAGAATATTAAATGCTTCATATTAGTCTTCAAGCTAATAAAGTAACCATTAACTCTTATATGAGTTTACATAATCCAATTAATTCAACGGGAATTAAAACTTAAAGCACTACCGCCACTATCTCAACACTTCAGGATATAAATTTCAAAAGAAATAAATTTATAAGCACATGATTTAAGTTCTTCTTCAAGAGAAACTTTAATGTTCTAATCTCTATCCATTCTTACATGTTTAGCTTCAATGCTTGACATTTAGCAGCTTCGTGCTTGCTCGATCCTTCTAAGAGTATAATATATGCAAGTCACATATCCTGATTCATAGAGCTATCTACAAATTCTGACTCAATTTCTACTTAATATTGAGTAATTCTAGATGATATTGGATACTTCTAGTACTTCAATGCTCTCGGTCTTTCTATTTTAAGAAATATTTCTTCGGTAATTAAACAAAGTCTTATTTACCATCTCGTCTTTTATGACTTTTAATCACAAAGCTACAAGCTTATTATATTTGTTTAAAGAGCAACATTATATCCCATATGGTAATATAAGTTGAAAATTTAATTTTCAATATTTCTAGCATTATGCAATCATAATATAGGATATCTTCTAGAATTTCTCATTCAGTGAGTCCCATAAGACATTCGGGATTTAGCTTGGTCGCATACTCATTCTTTGAGAGTAATATAAGGAACTATAATGCTTAAGGAGAACTCCACTTCAGTGGCAGTAGAATATCCTACTAGAATTTAATAAATGAACATGTTATATAATTCTATCATTCAGGATAAATCCAGGATATTTCTTCTTCACGAAGGTATTCATATATTATTATTACCGAAATCATCATGTGCGTATGAGTTTATTGCATGTAAACAAATGGCAAAGTGCAAAAAGATAGCAAATGGTTATACAAAAATACTCTTAGAAGCATCTTAATATTTTTCAAGATTATGGTATATACAAATTTTCAGAATTAATATCAATCATTCATTCATCCTAAAAATTTATTATGCTAGAAAAAAACAAATATGAGTTTCTTAAAGGTGATAAGTCTAAGATCTGCAGGATTCAGAGAGCCCTTATATCTTATACCATGTTTCTAGCGTAATCATTTAAGATTTTATTCTTGCAATTACATGATATATAAATAAGTCATGATGTGCGGTAAGTAATTGCATTCAAAAGAGCATAAGAAAATATCGACACATAACACATATACAAGAACATAAGATGAATATTGTAGATGTATTTTACAAAAAGAAACTTAGTTTCCCAATTTATCAAGGTGTATTCTGCAGGAATATAGTATCAAGGTGAAATTTACAACTTCCGGTTGCTATTTCGAAAATTTTCCCAATTTCGGCTCAATCGATAATCCATCTTTGGAGAGACCGTAGTAGCGGGTGCCACCATGCTAGTGTGCCGCATTCAAGCGTAGATGTGCACACATGCAAGTGCTGGTATAGCACTGTAGCAGCGGCGCCGATGAAATCCATGCGATAGCACCTGCGTGGTACTACTTGCCGATGTAGCGACGTACTATTCATGTAGTAATATGTGGATCATCGTTGGTATATATATATATGCGTGCAGGCCGAATTCACCATGGTCATAGATTCAGGCATTCTAATTCTAATTCTAATTCTAATATATTAAGGCAGTTTGCTTTAGCCGCCTCCTAGCCCATCCACGTCGCTCCAAATGTTCCTGCCCATTCGATCTTCAGTTCAACGTCCTAGATTGCTCGAAGCGGATTCTCGATGACAACCGATTCTCGTGCTTCTAGTTGGCTTCTCTCGTTTCTGCTCTACTTCTCTCGCTTCTCGTCTGAATCTGAAAAGTCAAATATATACAATAGCTTTAGCTTCTCCTTCCCGATTCTTCTTCTCACCCGTCCTCTCTGTCTCCTCGCTCTCTCTGCCGGCCTCTTCCTCCCGACGCGGAATCGGGCGCGAGCGTGGCACGACGGCGCCGGCCGTCCTCCTCCTCCTCCGTCTCCTACTCATCCTTCTTCTCCTCGTCCTCCCTCCCTCTCTCCCTCGCCTACCTCTCGCCTCCCTCCCCTTCCTATCTCTCTCTCTCTCTCTCTCTCCTTCCCTCCTGGTGCGGCGGTGGACGCCAGCCAAGGCAGCGCCCTCAGCGGGCGGCGCTCCGGCGCAGGTGGACCCCGACGGTACCCATGCCTCTCCCCCATCCTCCCCATGGGCTCCGCAACGCCTCCTCCCAATGGTGAGCGTGTGGTCCGCTCCTCCATGAAACCCTAGCTATTTCTTTTAACTAGGTTTCCTGAGATGGCTATTTCTTTTGATTGGGTTTCATGAGATGACGCCAGCGTGACCAAAAGAGACGGATCTAGTGCACCGTATCTGTCATCGACATCGCCAAGTAGTCCAACTCGATTTTGGGAGTTTGCTTGACGCGAGGTAATCACATTTTCCAAGCTTCTTTTTCTCCTTTATTTGTCCCTAATTATTGTGTACTACACAAAGTCGTCGTAGATCCAAAAACATAGAGTAGTACATTTTATTATGTATCGACCATTGTAGCTTCTAAAATTTGTGAATAATACATTGGGCAACTTTTAATTATGAACTTATCACCTACTGTGTCCTATGAGGTTTATGAAATCTGGCAACCTTTAAATGTTCACTATGCTTGATCTCAGGGAAAAAATGTTTCAGTCTTATTCCTATCGCATCTTGTGTATCCATGCCTTCTGGTGGTGTGAGAGGTGCTGATTTGGTCATGGTGTTGCAGATAGAAGTTGCTATGGGTCTCGCGGCCGACGGCCATGGCGGGCAGGGGCGCACGCGGCCATGGCGGCCGGAGCTCGTGGGGCGGGGCGCGCGGGGACAGGGCGGCGCTAGAGGTGTCGCGGCTGACAACGCGGGACGCGTCCGGCGGCGGGCGCGGACGGGTGCTCGTCGGAGCTCGGCCATCGTCAGTCTCACCCCTAGCCACGCACGGGAGCGGAGGTGCCGATCCGACCACCTCCAGCTGCGGAGCTCGGTGACCACCTCGGTTTGAGAGAGAGAGAGAGTTTGAGAGAGAGAGAGAGGACATGGATAAGAGGGGTATTAAGGACGTTTTAACTGACCAGGCCCACATGTAACGGTGAAAAACAAACAGAACACCGACGGAATGGCTTGGAGAGCAAAGAAGTTCAGAACGATGGCACTCGTATGCGGTCAATTTTTTTAATGGCTTATGTGTAATTATAATTTTTTTTAATGACATACGTGTAAAAGCCTCCGCATCGTACCATCTTTCCAACACACAGTACTAATCCATAACACGATAGACAGGGAGATGACATTGGCGTTTGAGCACCATAGACAGAGGAGTACCCTGAACTTTCAGATGCCTCCAGCAACAGACAACACGAGACGAGGCAGTCATTTGTTTAACCCAAGTGCATTTGCCCTGCAGCTTCAGGCCTTGGAGCCATCCGGAGGGTGGACAACGCCCATGCCACCGAGCCCGTGGTCACGGGCGCCGCCGCCGCTGCACCCTGCTCCGTGCGAGGAGGAACCCGAGCGCGTGGCCGGCCACGGCGACGAGGAGCACGCCGCCGTTGAAGGACATGACGGCCAGCATGACGAGGTACGCAGTGCCCATCCTGGCGGCGTGCGCCGCCGTGAGCAGCGCGGCCGAGGACGCCGGGACGCGCCCTGCCCCGGCCCCGGCCCCCGCGCCCGCGCCGCGGCGCGAGGCCGCAGCGAGCGCCTCGGTGAGCGCGGCGAGAGCGAGCACGAAGAGGAGGCAGAGGAGGTACGCCCCGGCGCCGCGCGCGCCGGGCCACCCCGGGAACAGTACCACCGCGCGGTCGCCCCAGAAGAAGGACACGTGCATCATCGGCATGTGGGGAGCCGAGGCCGACGCCGCCTTGCCCGTCGTCGGCGGCGCCGGTGCCGGCGCCATCTCCATCGTCGGGCCCATGCCCTTCATTGCTGCTGGATCTTTGGACCGGAATAACGAGGACGAGTTCTTGGCTACAGCGAAGCGAGCGGAACTGGCTGTGTATGTAGTAACCAACTCCGGTCGGAAGAGGCTGGATTAAAACGGCCTGGAGGTGGAGGCGGGCGCGCGTGCCCGTGACGACTTGCGAGAGATCAGGGGAATCGCGAGGCGAGGCTGCGCGGCGGCGGTGGGCTGGGCGAACAGCGAGGCAGGGTTTTGGCCTCGGGCAGCGCCCGTCTCGTGACTGAACAACTGGCCCTGGCCTAGGAGGGAAGCCGGGGACCCGGTGGCATTTGTACGCGCGCGTGAGGCCGGGACCGGGAGCGATACGCCGATACCGTCAGGGTGGTTCTGGTTCACCTGCGGCCCGTGTGGTGTCAAGACTCAACAGCGTGGCACTCCTTGCGCACCGCGCAAGTGCTGTTGGCCCCGGTACGCTAGTGCCGTGCAGGCGCCTGTGCACGTTCAGCCGTTCGGCTTTGGCTGCAAACCAAGAAGGATCACGCGCGGTCCTTATCCGCTTATCAGTTCCCGCAAGAGCAAAGGGCCCTCGCTCCCTCAGGCCTCGGCCTAGCCAGTGTTTCATGGAGAAGATTCATAAACCGCTTCAGCCTTCAGATTGGGCCCTGCAAGTCTAATTCCAGGTGTAACAACTCACCTGCCGAATCATCTATCCTCCACAACGCTGAAGCGTGAATCCACATCTGGCTATCTAGACGAACGCCGTGCCCCGATAAGTAGGAGGGCGTGGCAGCTGCCGCTTCCAAGGATTGGAAGCAAGTGCTGAAGATGTTGTGGTTCTAATGCAATGTCGATGTAGCTCAGCTATAACTCTCTTAAAAAATTGGATTCACAAGAGACAAGAGAGGGAATGCTTCACGTCTGATGCAAAACAGGAACAAGCTGGATTTGGGAGAGGGATCCTAACCATGTAGGAATAGAAAGCCGTCATCGTTGGAGGGCGCATGAACTGGAAATGTCACAGGCCGGCCACTGCAATGCAACACTGCCAAGGGTACCTAGACACATCGCTTCACCTTGAATTTAGTGAATATTTGCACACGATTGTTACCTTGGCAAACCACTTGGGATAAATGGTGCCGTTCGGCTGGTCACAAAAGCCGGTTTGTTCGGCTTCTTTTTTCAGCCGGAACAGTATTTTTCTCTCACAACAATTCAGCCGGAACAGTGTTTTTCAGCCAAATCTAGCCCAGCGAACGGGTTCAAACCGAGGTACCGCCAATTTGTAGGAATTATATATGCAAGAAATTGTTGGATCGGGTGCACAGTGCACTGGATGGCCCAGTGAAAAAGTGAAATGTGCATGATTTGGTTGAGTTTCTAATAGTGGAGATAATCATGAAAAAAAATATTTCTTGGTTGAGTTTTACATTACCCAATTCTATTAATACTAGATGATACCCCGCACGTTGCTGCGGTGTACTACTCTACAAATCAAGGATCAACATCTAAATATCAAATTTGAAACGAACGAAAGGAAGAAGAAGAACCAATGGAAAAGAAAAAGGAAATAAGCCCATAGCCACATCAATCCTTCTTTGCTTCTCAGGCAGGCCACACGACCCAATAAGACGACACGCACGTGCAACCCTTTGCCATCAACCTTCTCACGATCGTTACTCCATGGACCGTGAGTCCCTCCGCACGCCTCATACCCAAAATCCTGGATTCCCTGATCTGTATCCGATCAAGCGACGATCACCACCCTTTGATACTATGGCGGGCTCCTGCATCCGGCTGACGGGGAGGTCCCCGGGCGCTTGGTGGCGGTGGCCGGCCAGGCTCTCCCAGGGCCCTGCGTCTGGTGGGCGGCCGACAGCAGCTGGGGCCAACCGGCCAAGGGGCAGCGGCCAGCAGCAGCCAGAGAGGACCGAGGGAGGCGGCCGGCCAGCATAGCGCCGTCGTCGTCACCGGAAGCGAGCAGCACTGCGACGTACGACCTGCTGTTGGCGGCAGAAGCGGCACGGACGCGGGCGCTGGAACTGGGACGCGTCGTGTACTTCATCCACGTGGTACTCGGCGCTCTCCTCTTAGGGCCTGTTTGGATGCCGAAAAATTTGGTAAAATGATATTGTAGCAGTTTTTGTTGTTATTTGATAATTAGTGTCCAATCATAATCTAATTAGGTTTAAAAGATTCGTCTCGTGGATTTCGTCTAAACTGTGTAATTAGTTTTATTTTTTATTTATATTTAATACTTTATGCATGCGTCTAAAGATTCGATGTGACGAGGAATCTTGAAAAATTTTGTATTTTGAGAGGGAACTAAACGGTACCTTATATGGGCGTTGCGAGCAACGCTTTAATTAATGGCAGCTGGGGAATCGGAAGGGGAGCAGACAGAGGGAAATCATCATGAGACAAATGCCTCTTCAGTTCCTATACCACAAATTGGAGTTACCGAGAGCCACCGCCCACCAGCGTATTGACCTGTGGTTGTGGTCTTTGGATGGCGTGGCTTCACAAAGTGGGGTTCTCCTATTTAGGTATAGTAGATTAATATATAAAAAATTTATTAAAGTAAGCTTACATGTCGGGTTGTGTCTTCATACAGATCAAGATATACATGCATTCATAAACGATAAATATATATGTTATGTTTTAGCAATCTTGGAAAATATTTCCTTAATGACTCATTAGACATATCTAATTATGCTATCAAAGTATTTAAAATTATATTAGTTAACCATGACATACAATTTATATATCTTGTAACTTTATTTATATTTATACAAAATAATTATCCACATATAATTCCTTGATAAGAAAATTCAAATATTTTGTGAAAAGGGTAGTGCAGACCAAAGGTGGCTATATCTTCTCGGCCTCTGAGATTCCATTGAAGTAAACGGGCATTATAGGCTTAAATATTAATATTTTTCTTGAGGTTAGCACCGCTGCCCTAGCCTAGATCTTGCTTCAAGCTCTACCACTAATTTTGGGCAACGTGTAAAGCTTTTAAATGATTGTTTATGTCATCGTAGTACATAATGAGTGTTGCCTACAATCTGAAATCCTTATTCTGAAAAGTAAAAAAAAAAAGAGTTTAGAAAAGACAAAATAAGCACAAGAGTTTTAAAATAACTTGAGGATAAAAAAAACTATAGGAACTAATAAGATTAAGCTCTGAAAATCAAAATTTGTATTCATGACGCCATAAGATATACAACAAGAGTCACCATACTTAAGCTAAGATTTCAACTAAATGTATATTGAAAATACTAGGTACCATGCAAAGACAACTCTGAATACAAATGAAAAACATATAAATCAGTAGTTGATAAATTTATAACAACTACTCCCTCTATTTCTTTTTATGTGTCACCATGGTCTTCGTGTCAGTCAAACTTTCTTAAGTTTAACTAGATTTGTAGAAAATAATAGCAATATTTGTATCTCCAAATAAGTTTATTATGAAAATAAATTCAACGATTTATCTAATGATACTAATTATATACCATAAATATTAATATTTTTTATATCTATATTCGGTCAAAGTTGAGCATGTTTGACTTCTTGAAAAACAAGAGCAACACTTAAAAGGGGACGGAGGGAGTAGATCGAGGCTAAAGAATAGAGACTACATAATATCTACTATGCCTGTGCTAGAAAGTAAACAAAGAAAAAAAACATGCATTTTAATATATTTAATTTTTATTAGTCAGAGACTAGAGTACCCGTGTGAGAGCACGCAGATGGACTACTGGAGACAATCGACAGTATAGCAATTTTACAACTGCGAGTATTATTTGGATGGATATCAGTAAGTCCTACTGGCTGGAACAATATACGGCACTGCAAGAATCATGGGAAGAGATGGTTGCTGACAATATGAATAGAAAATTTATAAGAAGCATGGGATACGGCTCTGTTCGTTTCGCTGAAAAGCTAGGCTAAAAAGTATTGTTCGCTGATTTATTGTGAGAGAAAAACACTATATCATAGCTGATAAGTTCAAACGAACAGGGCCGCTTGTGTTCAAATCAATCTAGTTCACAATGGCTCACTTGATCTGATCCTACCTAAGTCTATATATATGAGTAATCGTTTCTGTTTGTATCCATATGATAGTACCTGATGTCTTAATATCACACGGGGTGTTAGAGGCGGATTGATAAGATAGACGAACGAGTTTTAATCGAGGGCAACCTCTTTATTGGGCAAAAAAGAAACGGCTGCATCTTCTGATCTTCCATAAATTTAAAAAGTTGGAAAACAACCATTCTACACAGCATCATTTATTTCCTTTCTTGTGACAGCTAGCCTTTTAAGCTGGCTCTTTAGAAGACAGGGACGGATCCACAGCTGTGCCCCAGGTATTTCCGGACATACCCAACATTTCTGTGAAAATTTTTAGTAGTTCTTAGAGGTATATACATGTACAGTAAGGGCTCGTTCGTTTGGCAGGGAATCATTGCCTGGAATAAATCCTACCTGGATTGCTTTGCAAAATTATATAAGCATTAATCAATTGGAATAATTTCTGGTGCAATCCAGCAAAATTGAACGGGTCCTAAATAGTTAAGAGCAACTCCAAGAGAGTTGCTATTTCTAACTTTGAGTCATATTTAGACTTTTTGAGGTACAAAATGTGCTCCAACAGACGTTCTATTTGGAATTCTGTTGACACCGTTTTTTGCACGTGTCAAAATAATCGGAGTGGACTAATCGGCAAGGGGAAAGTTATTGAATACTTTGATAGCCGATGAAAGCCAGTTTGTAAAGATGGTTGCCGATAGCTGGTGATGGTCGATGGAAGGGTTGATTTGGACTCGGGCGTTGCCGATGAGGTTGGAGGTGTTATTGTCGATGCCGATGAAGGGAGGCTTGAGGACTACTGCCGATGAAACATGGAGTATGCCGATGAAGGGAGGCTTGAAGACTACTGCCGATGAAACAGGGAGTATGCCGATGAAGGAAGACTTGAAGACTACTGCCGATGAAATAGGGAGTATGCCGATGGGAAGGAGGACGGTGAGATTTCCATCGTAATTGAGGCGGACAGGGAAATAGATAGGAGTTGATTTCCTTTTCTATATTTGTTAGGGTATGATTCATGTAAGAGTCACGTGTTTCCTTAGATATGGTATTGGTGTCCTAGTTGTGTTTGGTTGTGTCTCTTTAGATCAGGGTATAAATATGGAGTAAGGGGCAATGTAATAGATATATCAATCAAAATCAAAACCAATTTTTACTCCTATTTGCATCTACTTACTTTTCGGCGACTTCGTCAATTTGCATATTTTTTTCTTTTTTTACGAGTTCTCATTGATTCGGCGAGCTGCATCGTTTCAGTGCGACCTTCGGCGATTCTCGAGTTCCGCGTGAGCACCTCTTGGCCGTGACTTCCGGGCGTATCGCTGTTGTCAGGACCAAAGTGTTCGTATCTTCATCCTTGTCGATTAGCAGGTCAAATCGACTGGCACGCTTTGGATATCGATTCGGGTATTAGCCCTTTGTGTTTGCAGATCCACTTTTGCATCAACACATCTTTTGGCACGCCCAGTGGGACCAATCAATCAATATGTTCAATCCCGAGATCGATTCAGGGAACATTATCGCAGTATCAGAAGAAGATCTCAAGGAAGAACAGAGGCAGGCTATGGAAAAGGCTGTAGAAGAATACAAGCAGCTTTGTCTGAGATCGTTTAGCTTGAACAAGAGTGGACAAGTCATCCAGAAGCAAGATTTGCCGTTGCCTCGGCAGGTTACCTTTGACTCCAATCCTGGTAAACTTCAAGAGATGGTTAATTCTGCAGTAAATCATGCTTTGATTAATCATTCCAATGTGCTGTCCAATACTGTTCATAATGCTGTGGTTCGAACTCTCAAAGAAGGACAAGCGGCACCACATTACGTTGGGCCTGCCTATCATCAACCAGAGCCGGCATCTGTCAAAACTCCATCGGCTCCTTCGGCCGTTGTGGGTACAGAAGTTACTTCCCCTCCAGTGTTGGCAGGCTCACCTAATATTCAATCTACACCGATACAATCAGATCAGGTACTACTAGGAGGGCGAGTTCAGCTTAATACAGATCTATCGGCATCAGCTATGTCAGGCCCTGTGTCTCAGAATAGCCAGATTCCTACTAATTGGTGGGGATATGGCATGCCTCCAGAGTCATCTGCTTTCAATCCTAGATTACCTCAAGTGTTTGATGCAGTAGGAAGAGCGCCTATACCATCGGCCGTTTCGCCGATGGCTCAAGTGCCTCAATATGCCGCAACTACTTCTGTGCAACCAACTCCAGGAGGTTTCCAGATGCCTATGGTTCAAACATTCAATTTGTGGGGGTATTAACCCCTATACCCTTACGGCTAAGCTTGGGCTGGCCCGGATCGATGGGTTCAGTCCACCCGAAAAACGACGTGCGGCTCGGTCCACCTGATCGGAGTCCCGCACAAGGAATCAAGGTGGATTTGGCGACCAAGCAGGATCCTGGTCGGTTAGAATAGGAATCCTTGTCCGGCCACATATGGCAATTGTAACTGACTAGGATTAGTTTCCAGATCTGTAACCCTGCCCCCCGGACTATATAAGGCGGGCAGGGGACCCCTCTAAAAAACATCTCTCATTGACATACAGCAATACAAATCAGACGCAGGACGTAGGTATTACGCCTTATTGGCGGCCGAACCTGGATAAAACCTCGTGTCTGTCTTGCGTCACCGTCTTGTTTGGGGCTTGCGCATCTGTCTGCCGATAATCTACTACCTTAGGCATACCCCTAGGTAGACTGCCGACCATATTTCGTCGACAGTGGCGCGCCAGGTAGGGGGTGTGCGTACTGCTCGTCAAGCAAACAAGATGGTCATCGTCTCCGGCTCCATGGCTACGCCCAACGGCCTCACGTTCACCGTCGGCCAGATCACCTGGACCACCGGCCCCGACGTCTCCATCACCATGACCGCGGAGGAGGCATGGATTCAACCCGCGCCGACGACTACTTCACCTGCATCGGCTACGGCTCCGACCACGGTGAACACGATTCCGACCATGGTGAACACGGCTCCGACCACGACGAACGTGGCTCCGACCACGATGGATCTGGCTCCGACCACGGTACATCTGGCTCCAACCACGCTTACAGCCACGCCGACCACCCGTCGTCCGCTTCCCCGCTACAGAGGAAAACAGATCGACGACACCGACTTGCTCGACTCCATCGATCGGGTCGGCATCAAACTCGCTGAAACCCTAGCTCTGGTAAGTACGATTCAAAGCCAACCTAATGAGCAGGTAACATCTCCCCACAACAGATCTATCCGACCAGCTCGGACCAGTCGTCCTGCACGACTCGGAACAGATCTTGTGGTCGTATCTACTCCTGAGGGGCGCTCCGCTCGTCGCCAGCCAGCCTTTGCGACGGGTCTCCGACTCTGCGAGTACGAAGCCCCGACGGAGAACCACCAGGTCCAGCCCTACGGCCTGCAAAACGCTGCCTCCAGCTACGCGTACAACCTACGACGCCGCTCGGATCTACTTCCTGTGCACCAATCTCGGCCGAAGTCATGCAACATCGTCAACATGGTCCGGATTGAAGATTATCAGGAAGGATCCGTCCACACCGTCCGAGAGGGTGACTCCAGCTCCTCATCCGGCATCGCGTCTAACGCATCTGTCCACACCGAGCTTCAGCGTCACGAAGATGAAGGCGTCAAATACGATCTGGATCTACCAGACCACGCCCCGGGTTTCCCCCAATTTCCGTCTTTCCCGCCAAGACGGGGGGATTTGATCCATGTTGTCAGCAACGACGAGCCGCCAGCAGTTGGCGAAACAGAACAAGAGAAGACTGCACACGAAGCACGCAATATTGACCGGTTTAATCGCCGGCAAACCGAAGCTGAGGCAGACCAGGAGGCACGACGCATAAGGGTCCAACCGCGTGACCTCAACAACGCTTTCGACTAGGGTGGGGGATAAACAAGTCTTCAAGACCCCAAGTGCCAACGTAGCCGTCGCCATGGCGACAATGCAGCGGCTGCCCAACACTCCCGAGACTCAAGTAATCCGTGATGACATACAAGCTTATCTGACGGCTGCTATGGCTCAGACCGCAGAGATGAACCAAGCCCGGGCTCCATCAGTTTCTGTCGAATCAAGCTACAGCCGTCAATACTCAAGTCGCTCACAGCCACTCAACCAACGTGGCTCGCGCAATAACGACCCGTCAGACAACCGTCAAGGCGGAAACGGCGGTCGCGATGATGGTCGGGACGACAACCGCCGCCGGGAGGATAACCGCCACGACGTTCGGGGAGACAACCGCCGAGATAACCGCGACAATCGCCGCGATAACCACGGTCGCAAGGCTAATCCAGATGGCAATCGAGATCGCCGCGATGGCAATAACGATCTCCGCCATCACCTCGGTGGACGTGATCTACGTGCCCGCATCAACCAGAGAGCCGACGATCGTGCATCCCACGAAAGCTATCGCCGTATGGAGTATGACACCGCCCACGGTCCGCCGGGTCTGAAGCAGTTCACTCCACACCTGCGCCAAGTCATATGGCCCAAGAATTTCAAGCTCGAGAAGCTTCAGAAGTACGACGGCAAGGAAACCCCAGAATTATGGGTCATGCTCTACGAAACTGCGTGCCGCTCAGCCATGGCTGACGAGCACGTCATGTCTAACTACTTCCCAGTCGCTGTTGGTCATGCAGGTCACCAATGGCTGGTTAGCTTGCCAGCGAACTATTTTGACTCTTGGCAGGAGCTCAGGCAGGCCTTCATCGACAACTTCATCGCTACTTGTGAACAACCCGGCAACAAGTACGATCTGCAACGGATCCGAGATCGAAAGGATGAACCACTACGCGAGTACGTTCGGCGTTTCTCGGAGATGCGCATCAAGGTCCCATCAATATCCGACAATGAAGCAATCGAGGCTTTCGTCACCGGCCTCCGCTTCCACGACGCCCTAAGAGACAAGCTCCTCTGGAAGAGACCCGAATCGGTCACAGCGCTTTTGGCCACCGCTAAGAAATATGCGGACGCTGACGACGCTAAAAAGATAATCGTTGAAGAAGCAGCAAGAGTTACACGACCCGACCACCCCCCACACCGCGACGATTACCGTGGCAATCGTGGTCGGAGCGATAATTTTGACCGCCGCAACCAGCGCAACGATCCCCGCGACCACCGTGATCAACGTAATCAGCGGCGTAACCGCCGTGACGATTACAGGAGCAAGCGCGCTCGGGAAGACGACGGCGAGGTCAATACTGTGAAAAAGGGCAGCGGACGTCGAAACTACGAGGACGACTACGCCAAAGCATTGAAGGGACCCTGCCAGCTCCATCCTAAGTCAAACCACACCATGGAGAATTGCCGCGTCCTCAAAACTATCTACACGCGTCAACAGGCTCCAGATACGTCCGACAAGCCTAACGACGCGGGGGAACAGCGCAATGAGGACAACGACGACGACGATGCAGATCCTCGTCATAAATACGTCAAGCCGACTGATCGCGTGCACACCATCATCGGCGGCAAGGTGTCCATTGAGACCAAACGAGAACGCAAGCTGCTCGCCCACGCTTGCTTGAACGTGGCAAACACCGACAACCTTCTCACCGATCCGCGGCTTCCTCCGTGGTCTCACCGTGAAATCTACTTCAGCAGGAAAGACCAATGGGCCGCCATACCCGAGCCAGGGCGTTTTCCCCTGGTCCTCGATCCCTGCATCAACAAGGTTCAATTCGACAGGGTACTGATCGACGGCGGTAGCTCCATTGATATACTGTTCAAGAACAGCCTGCCTGCTCTGAAAATAGCCCAGGCGGACCTGAAGCCGTACGAGGCACAGTTCTGGGGTGTTCTCCCCGGACAGAGCTCCACACCTCTCGGGCAGATCACGCTACCGGTGCAGTTTGGGACTCCGGACCACTTCCGCACCGACTACGTCAACTTCGTGGTCGCTGATTTCGACGGCACCTACCATGCTATTCTTGGTCGCCCATCGCTCACCAAGTTCATGGCCATACCTCATTACAGGTATCTGGTGCTCAAGATGCCTACTGAGAAAGGAGTTTTAACCCTCAGGGGCAACGTATACGCAGCTTACACCTACAAGGACGACAGCTTCAAAATAGCAGAGGCCCATGACCTCTCTATTCGCATGGCCGAGACCATTCTCGACGCTAAGAAAACCCCGACCGACCACCTGGAGATCCCAGAGCTCGAGGTTCCGCGCAAGAACATCAGATCCAAGGAGCACAAGACGATCCAGCTGGTCGAGGGCGATCCCAGCAAAACGGCCCTCATCGGGGCCGACCTGGATCCCAAATAGGAAAACGCGCTCGTCAGGTTCTTGAGGGGCAACGTGGATGTGTTTGCATGGAGACCTTCCGACATGCCCGGTGTACCTCGGGACTTGATTGAGCACTCCTTAAATGTCAACAGCAAAGCCAAACCAATCAAGCAGAAGCTACGACGGTTCACTCGCGACAAGAAGGAGGCGATTAGGGTAGAAGTTACACGGCTTTTGGCAGCCGGATTTATCAAAGAAGTGTATCATCCGGAATGGTTAGCCAACCCGGTTCTTGTACGCAAAAAGAATAATGAATGGAGAATGTGCGTTGATTACACTGATCTCAACAAACACTGCCCTAAGGACCCCTTTGGCTTACCTCGCATAGACGAGGTCGTAGATTCAACCGCCGGTTGCGAGCTGCTTTCCTTTCTTGATTGCTACTCTGGTTATCACCAGATCGCTCTCAAAAAGGACGACCAGATCAAGACATCTTTCATCACGCCTTTCGGCGCCTACTGCTACACGACTATGTCGTTCGGGCTCAAAAACGCCGGTGCTACCTACCAACGCGCTATACAGGCCTGCCTCAACGACGAGATAAAAGACGGCCTCGTTGAGGCTTACGTCGATGATGTAGTTGTCAAAACCAAGGAAGCACATACCCTTGTTGACAATCTGGAACGCACCTTCGCAGCCCTTAATACGTTCCAATGGAAATTAAACCCAAAGAAGTGCATCTTTGGTGTCCCTTCTGGCATATTGCTCGGCAACGTCGTCAGTTACGACGGCATACGCCCTAACCCGGAGAAAGTCAAGGCTGTTCTAGACATGAAGCCTCCAAAAAAGGTGAAGGATGTCCAGAAGCTCACCGGCTGCATGGCTGCTCTAAGCCATTTCATATCAAGATTAGGAGAAAAAGGACTACCGTTCTTCAAACTGCTCAAAGCGTCCGAGAAGTTCGAGTGGTCGGAGGAAGCAGACGCTGCCTTCATGCAGCTGAAACAATACCTCACGTCACCTCCGGTACTTACTGCTCCCAGAGAAGACGAAACTCTCCTACTTTACATTGCGGCAACCGATCGGGTGGTTTCCACTACACTGGTGGTCGAGCGTGACGAGCCGGGCCACACCTACAAGGTACAACGGCCAATTTATTTCATTAGTGAGGTACTCAACGAATCCAAGACCAGGTACCCACAGATTCAGAAACTGCTCTACGCCATACTGATAACATCCCGAAAGTTGAGACATTACTTCGACGGATATCGTGTGGTGGTCATGACCGAGTATCCTTTGGGGGACATTATTCGCAATAAGGACGCGAACGGGCGCATCGTCAAATGGGCAATGGAGCTATGCCCCCTTTCCTTGGAATTTGCAAGCCGTACTACAATCAAGTCTCAGGCACTCGTCGATTTCATCGTCGAGTGGACAGACTTAAGCACTCCCGCCTCTCCGGGATCCGACGAATGTTGGACGATGTACTTCGATGGTTCTCTCAACATTGACGGTGCAGGAGCAGGAGTTCTTTTCGTATCACCATCCAAGGAAAAGCTCCGGTACGTCCTCAGAATTTATTTCCCGGCATCTAATAATGCCGCCGAGTACGAAGCATGCCTGCATGGTCTACGCATTGCGGTTGAGCTTGGAGTTAAACGTCTCTATGTCTACGGAGATTCGGCTCTGGTCATCAACCAACTCAACAAGGACTGGGACACGACCAGTGAAAAGATGGACGCATATTGCAAATCGATAAGAAAGCTGGAAGGCAGGTTCTATGGCATCGAGTACATACACGTGGTCCGGGACAAGAATCAGGCAGCGGATGCACTGTCAAAATTAGGATCATCCCGAGCCAAAATCCCACATGGCGTATTCGTCCAAGACCTGCTCACGCCTTCCATTGAAGACGAAGATTCAATGACCGACAAAGTTTCAGACCAGCAATTAGTGGCTACGGTTCCGGTGCCGAGCACAACCGAGCCGCTTCCGACCACTCAAGAGCCGGACTGGAGAACGCCTTTCATCAAGTACTTGACAGATGGTAGCGGTTATATCGATCGAACAGAAAATGAGCGCCTGATGCGTCGTAGTAAGCAGTATTTGATCGTCGATGGCAAGTTATGGCGCAAAAACGCTAAGGAGGAAATCTTGATGAAATGTATAACCCAGGAGGAAGGCAAGCACCTCCTAGATCAAATCCACTCCGGCTCCTGCGGCAACCACGCGGCCTCAAGAACACTGGTCGGTAAGGCTTTCCGAGCAGGGTTCTATTGGCCGTCAGCAGTGGCCGACGTAGAGAAGCTAGTCCGCCGCTGTGAAGGTTGTCAGTTCTTCTCCAAGAGAATCCACGTACCAACACATGAGATCCAGACGATTCCAGCTTCCTGGCCCTTTGCATGCTGGGGACTGGACATGATCGGGCCTTTCAAACCAGCTCCTGGGAAATTTACATGCGTCTTCGTGCTAATTGATAAGTTTTCTAAGTGGATAGAATACATGCCTCTAGTACAGGCGTCCTCAGAGAAAGCCGTTGCATTCCTCGACCAGGTCATCCACCGTTTCGGCGTGCCCAACAGCATCATTACTGATCTGGGTACTCAGTTCACCGGGAACGCTTTTTGGGACTTCTGCGATGAAAGGAGCATAGTTGTAAAATACGTCTCGGTGGCGCATCCTAGAGCTAATGGACAAGTCGAGCGGGCAAATGGCATGATCTTGGACGCATTGAAGAAGAGGATGTACAGAGAAAATGATAAAGCTCCTGGCAGATGGCTCAAGGAGTTACCATCCGTTGTCTGGGGCCTCCGAACTCAGCCCAGTCGTAACACCGGTGTCTCACCATACTTTATGGTTTACGGCGCTGAGGCAGTCCTTCCACCAGATATAGCTTTCAGATCAGCACGGGTAGAGAACTTCGACGAAGGCAAGGTCGACGAAGTACGGGAGCTAGAAGTCAACAGCGCAGAAGAGAAAAGGCTTGATTCCTGCGTACGCACGGCCAAATACCTTGCTGTTTTGCGCAGGTACTACAACAAGAACGTTAAAGAGCGTTTCTTCGTGGTCGGGGACTTAGTCCTGAAGTGGAAGACGAACCAGGCTGGCGTCCACAAACTCGCAACCCCATGGGAGGGACCCTACATGATCAAGGAAGTCACACGTCCAACGTCTTACAGGTTAGCTCATCTAGACGGCACGGACGTACCGAACTCATGGCACATCGACAAGCTTAGACGTTTCTATGCTTAACTGCTGAGATATGTACTCTACTTGTATTTTCGATTTACTTTACTAAAGCAACTATGATTTCTCCGACCACTCTAATGTGTCACTCCGAATTTTATGGTTATTCTAACTTAAGGCAGTACAAGCCGACCACCACTCCTTCTACGGTTTTCGGAGCAGGCCCTGTCTCCGGTTCCTCCCAATACGTGCACGGGATCTGCTCTCTGCGTTGCGGGTGATCGGCAGGTCCCCTCTGGTTTGACTTGTCTGCGTCCACGTATGCACAGGTCATAGTACCTCATACTCCGACCACATGCCAGACTGGGGCCGCACAAACTTTTCAGGATGACGTGTCGAGCAAAACGGTACAACTAAAACAGAGCGTTAACACGTTCCCACTTAGTTACACCAACAAAAAATTTCAAGCTTAAAGTGCGTTTTGTATAAAACAAATAAGCTTATAATGATATACAGTTACGTTATTACAAGCTTGCCTGAAAAGGCTCAAGTTTACAATAACACAACTATGTCCTCCTTCTACAGCTCTAAGCCTATTACACTGGCTGGTCGGGGCGCATGGCATTTACTGCTCGCCGCCTCCGATACCCTACTCGATTCTCGGGGACTCTAGAGCTATTCAAGCTGAAGGGGATGGCCCCGCCGGTGCCTGGCTGGTCGAGACCGCAGGCTTCGTTGGTTGGCTTGAAGGTGATGGCATTTCCAGCTGGCTTGTCGATGGCATACCCTGCACAGGTGCTGTCCCACCTCCGCACAGGTTAATATCGCCAATTATCCTTGACGACAAGTCCAGCTGGGCCGTCCGAAGCTCTTCGGCCTTGTCTGGGTCTATCTCCTTCGGGTACCCAGCTTCCAAGCGTTTGAGATCGATCAGGGGGTAGTGAGCACGCACCATGCTTAGCACATGGGCGCCCGTGTACTCACCCGCCTCCTTCACAAAGTCTTGGAACCATCCCCATGCTTGCTTGCATCTCTCGACCAGGCCGAGCTGAGGCGTCCTTAGCTCTTCCTCTATGAGCGCCGGGTCGATGAGGTCGAGGACGGGCACAATGCCAGTTGCCATTTCTTGGCACCGCTTGCTCCACGTGTCCCGCTCCTCGACGGCCTTAAGGCATTGTGCTTTCCAGTCGTCACGCTCCTTGATCACGGCCTCAAGGTGTCTCTTGGCATTGACTTTCAAAACTGAAAACATTACAAGACATCAAACGTGATGACACGACAAGGCAATGTGGGCAGTTGAATGAGCAAGGCGGTCTGGAGTGCTTACTTTTCAGGTCGTCCTTCATTCTGTTAGTGTGGTCTTGGAGTTTCGACTAGCGGCGTGCCAATTTCTCGTTGTCCTCCTTCAGGCGACCACATTCTGCAAGCGCGCGGCTGTTCTCCCCCTGGAGGCGGGTCACTTCAGCTTCTAAACCTGCATTACAGCTATTACTGTCAAGAACAAAAAAAAAACATAAGTCCAGCACTTGCTATGATACGGTGAACACTTACATGTTTTCTCCTGCTCTTTGTTTTTGAGCTGGCCGACCAGGTTTTGGTTCTGTGCTTCTTGGTTTGTCCTCTCCTGGTCGGTGGCTTCAAGTCGGCGCCGTAGGCGTTCCACTTCAGCCGTCAGCTCCTTATTGGTCTTCATGACTACTTCTATCTGGTCGAAGCACCTTTTTCGGTACCTCGCAGTTTTCATCATGTCCTGCATACAGACAAGCTACGTCAGACAGCTTGACTACACAACAGGTTTAAGGACTAAAGCCAAATATACCTGGACTTCAGTCACCAGGCGTTTGGCCGCTCGCTCAACTCTTAAGGTTTCCTCGGCCTCTGGGATCTCCTCGTGCATGACCCATTCGTCGTTCCGATAGCGCGACACATATACATGTTGTCGTCTATCTTGGGGACGGCCCAGGACTTCTTCCACTTCATCCTCTTCAGCCTCCTGTTCGGGAGGCGGTAGTGGTCCGGAGTTCGCAGACTCCACGACCACCAGGGCTTTCCCACGAGCCGTCGCGTCGGCACCCTTGTTCTGGGCAACTTCTGGCTACTGCCCCTCGGCTAGATCCAGCTCCTGTGGTGCTGTGGTATCTGCCTCATCAGGGTTTGTGCTCGGAGCACTTGTATTCTGCTCGGGGACTGGCGTCTGGTCGTACGCCTACTGAGGCCCAGGCAGAGTCCCTGCCATGGGCTCCTCCACGGCTTGTTGCTGAGCAGTTTGTCCCGCCATTTTTGGAGAGGACGTTCCGCACCCAGCTAGCTGGTCGGGGCCTTCGGTGGACGCCGATCTAATACATTCAGAGACAAATTCATAAGACAATAGCATCCAATGCAAAATGAAAAGCTTACATCAAAAATATATATACTTACAGTTTTGACTTGCGGAAGGATGTGGCGAAGGAACGTCTCCTCGACCGCCCCTGCTCTGCTTGCTCGGCAGTTTCTACCGGGACTTGTTCAACTTCCGGTACGGGCGTCGGAGGATGATGCGGCATGTTCCCTTCGTCTGTGCTCTGTGTTGCCGTGGTCGGTGCTGTGACCACTGCTGGCACAGAGGAGCCACCCTGCTCCGACGGCCCCACTTGCCTTCTCCTCTTTCGGGGGACGAGCCGGAAGATGTCCGCATCCTCTGCTTCGTCGTCTGACTGGGAGATGATGGCTTGGCGTCGTTTGCTGGCAGCCGGACGCTTGCCGGCGGCTCTGGTCGAGGCGTCCTCAACGGTCTCGAGTACCGCCCAGTGAACGCCGTCGGTCCTGGCGCTGGTCTAGGCGGTTGGTCCAGTAACTTGCGGCCACTCTACACCGGGGGGAGGCGACACAAACACTCCTGCCCGGTCACGGCCATTATACTGAGACGCAAAATGAAGGAAAAGACAGTTATTTTCTTGATACAACATGACTTTACAGTTAAAAGGAGGCGTCATTTACCTTTGGGGGAGGGCGAGCCAGCTTGAAGGCGTGTTCAATGGCGTTCAGTGCAACATAATTGGGATCGGCCAGGTTGAATAGCTCTCCAATCCTGGCCTTGATCTCTAGCTTGTCGAGCGGCTCCTTTCTGGTCCTCGTCGGATCAGCGCCTCCTTGGTACTCGAAGCCGGGGTGAATCCTTTTCTGGCACGGCTGAATTCTACGGCTGATGAAGTTGCCGACAACGCTCGGGCCGTCAAGCCTTCCCCACGGAATCAACCTGAGTAGTTCGGCGATCTGCTCCAAGTTGTCGGGTTTCTCTGACCAGCTACTTTTCTTCTCTGGAATCAGTCCCACATCGCACAGAGTGATGGTGTTCGGCTCTTCACGGATGTAGAACCACTTCTTGTACCACTCGTCCAATGAGGTGTTCCAGGGGCAGTGCAGGTATTGAGCCTTCATGCCGTCCCGCAGGTTAAGGTAGACGCCTCCGGCGATCTTCGAGCCACCGCTTCCCTTTTTCCGAAGGCAAAACAGGTGGCGAAAGAGGTCGAAATGGGGCTGGAAGCCACCATACGCCTCGCAGAGATGGATGAAGGTAGAGACGAGAAGAATCGAGTTGGGATGCAGATTGCAAATCCCAATCTCGTAGTACAAGCAGAGCCCCTGAAGGAAAGGGTGCACTGGAATCCCAAAACCCCATTTGAAAAAATCTTCAAAGACCACAATTTCACCTGGTTGTGGATCAGGGAAGCTTTCTCCTTCGGGTGCACGCCATCCCGCAAGTGCCTTGTTGTGGAGCACTCCCATGGCGACGAGGTCCTCGATGGTTTGCTCGTTGCTCCGCGACTTCCACCATTCCTTCGCCATGACCCCGCTTTTCTTCTGGGCGTCTCTCTTCGCCATTAGTTCGTCCTTACTAAGTGGGTGGATGCGGGAGACCGAGGGGATTGGTGATGATTTTTGGGGAATAGGGTTTGGCAGGAGGAAGAAGAAGGTTGCGGCGGCGGATGACAATGGGGAATGGTGAGGGTAACTTACCAGACCTACATTATATAAAGCAAAAGGGCACCGTCGTTTCGTTCGCCCGAGAATATTGGGAGTCGTGCGCACGCGCCGCAGACGGTTGTTCACACAACCTCGAAATCTGCGCCAATAAACGCGCTCCTTCGTTAACAGTGTACGCGCCTCTTCGTTGATGGTGTAAGAGGGCCCACACTGACACACCTCAATACAGGTGTCAACTGACTGTTTGCCAAAAAATAAAAAATAAGAATAAGAAGACAGAATGACGTACTATACCTATTTACTTTTTTGACCAGACGTGTCAGACTGGTCAGACTGGACTTGGCAGAGAGTAGAGAAAAATAAATACACCAAATAATAGTACAAGCAGCGCATACGATCGTGGATTTGCTCTGATTGTGCTCGGGTACTGCCCAGACCACTACCGTGCTCGGGCACTGTCCGGATCACTTTTGTGCTCGGGGACTGCTCCGACCACGGTTGTGCCCGGGGGCTGCTCCGACTATTACCATATTCAGGAGCTGCTATGACAATTGCTGTGCTCGGGGACTCTCCCGACCACTTCTTGGAGTTTTGCTCTCCTCGGCTACATGTGATTTGTACTCACATACAGTTGAGAGACATTTATTTTGGACTTTGCTACAAGGCTCATGCTTTGCCTTCCAGCAAGCTCGGCGACTACGTAGGTACGACGCACCTGCCGGTGTATCTTGTTTGGCATGTACGGTAATTGGATTCTTAACTTCAGCGGAGTTTCTTTTTTAGACCCTGGCACCACGTGCCTACGTCAGCTACTACCAGGCTCGGGGACTAAGTGGGCACACTTCACCTTGTGGTGAATGTGTTTGTTTAAATCGGCCCTCGAGCTTTGAATAATTAAAAGGATTATTAATATGCTCGGGGACTGCCCCGACCACTGCTTGAATAATGGTTCTCCTTGACTACATGTGATTTGTACTCACGTACAGTTAAGAGACATTTCTTTAGACCTTGCTACAAGGCTCAGGCTTTGTTTTCCAGTAATCTCGGGGACTACGTCGGTACGATGCACCTGCCGGTGCATCATGTTTGCCTGTATGGAAACTCGGTTTTCAACTAAACTATGAATTCTTTTTAGACCCTGGCACCACGTGCCTACGTCACCTCCTACCAGGCTCGGGGACTAAGTGGGCACACTTCACCTTGCGGTGAATGTGTTTGTTTTTTCGACCCCTACGCTTCTGATGTTCAAGGACGCTATGCTTCAAGACCACTTACATTTCTTTTCAGAAATACAAGTGGGCACACTTCTCAGGACAGAAATCTTTTCTTTTTTTTATAAGAGCACCATACATTCTTCGGACAACCTACTTCTCCGGTGATGACGGTGGTCGGAGGCGTCAAGGTTCCAAGCCTCGCTTGTCGGAGAAGGTGAAAATGGCGTGTCGCAGCATAATACATGATGCTCGGGGACTAGCTATGGGGGTATTAACCCCTATACCCTTACGGCTAAGCTTGGGCTGGCCCGGATCGATGGGTTCAGTCCACCCGAAAAACGACGTGCGGCTCGGTCCAGCTGATCGGAGTCCCGCACAAGGAATCAAGGCGGATTTGGCGACCAAGCAGGATCCTGGTCGGTTAGAATAGGAATCCTTGTCCGGCCACATATGGCAATTGTAACTGACTAGGATTAGTTTCCAGATCTGTAACCCTGCCCCCCGGACTATATAAGGCGGGCAGGGGACCCCTCTAAAAAACATCTCTCATTGACATACAGCAATACAAATCAGACGCAGGACGTAGGTATTACGCCTTATTGGCGGCCGAACCTGGATAAAACCACGTGTCTGTCTTGCGTCACCGTCTTGTTTGGGGCTTGCGCATCTGTCTGCCGATAATCTACTACCTTGGGCATACCCCTAGGTAGACTGCCGACCATATTTCGTCGACACAATTCAAGTCCATCGGCGAGCTTACTGCCGATGCAGCAGAAAGCCCCTGCTATGAGTCAAACTGGGGTTCAGTTCATGCCTCAAACCAGTTATAATTATCCAACAATATCAGCAAATTACCAGCCATCGGTAAGTTTTGTACCGATGAGTTCTAATAATGATTGGTCAGGACAGTTGCCTGTTCAACATACAGTTCAGCGAAATCAGCAGGTTGCAGGGATTCAACAAGGTCATATGCAAGCTGGTTTCCAGAATCAAGCATCGGCAGCCCAGCCGATGAATCCTTTCCAACAGGCTAATGGGCCACAAGTAACGGCAAATATGCCGATTGCTAGAGATCGTGGGCTACAAAGATATGTGGAGGGATGTCAGCAGACACCTCCTGTAGAAATTCAACCAGTTCGTCAGCAGGAGGCTGATGCTTTTTGGGCCGATAAGATAGCAGAAATTGTGAAGGATCAGTTTGGGATAAAGCCCAAGGTCAATACTTATTCTTATCGGACTCCATACCCTCCTGCATACGATTTAATTTCTCTCCCAAATCGGTACAAGGTACCGGATTTCACTAAATTCTCTGGGCAAGATGATACATTAACAATGGAACATGTCAATCGCTTCATTATTCAATGTGGAGAGGCAGCTAACAGAGATGAATTAAGAGTTCGATTATTTTCATCATCTTTGTCTGGATCAGCATTTACATGGTTCATTTCATTACCACCAAATTCTATTATTACTTGGGTTGATCTAGAAAAACAATTCCATAAGTATTTCTTTGCTGGAATCCATGAAAAGAAGCTTACCGATTTAGTAAAATTGAGACAGCGTAATGATGAATCGGTAGAGAGCTTTGTACAAAGGCTACGAGATGTAAAAAATAAGTGCTACAGCCTGGTGCTGGATGATCGGCAGCTTGCCGATCTGGCTTTCCAAGGGTTATTGCCACATCTTAAAGACAGATATGCTTCTCAGGAGTTTGAAAGCCTCAGTCATCTTGTGCAAAGGATCTCTGATCAAGATACTAGGGTTTTTGAACCTAAAAAGAACTGGAGTAAAAAGGTATCATTTGTTGAAGAAGTAGGAGATTCTGACTCTGATGAAGAACCAGTTATCGGCTTAGCTGAGTGGGTTAAGAATAAAAAGCCGATATCATGTCCCTTTGGTCAAAAAGAGCCAGAAAAGTTTACCTTTGATATCACCAAGGCCGATAAAATATTTGATCTTCTGCTTCAAGAGGGCCAAATTAAGCTGTCACCTAATCATGTGATCCCATCGGCAGAAGAATTGAAGAAGATTTTGTACTGCAAATGGCACAATGCAACTTCACACAGTACAAATGAGTGCAAGGTATTCAGGCAACAGTTACAATCGGCTATTGAATCTGGGAGAATTAAGTTTGGTACTTCCAAGGCCCAGAAGCCGATGAAAATTGATCAACACCCTTTTCCAGCAAATATGTTGGATGCCAAAGGAAAGACCAAGGTATTGACGTCAGAGGCTGCTGAGAAAAATGCGTCAGTGGACCCCCAACATCGGATAACTACCGATGATGCAAAGAGTAAGGGTTTGCTAGGAGAAAGCAGTAGTTCCAAAAATCCTCCTCGACCTAGCATTGTGATTACTCATCGAAGGCAGCAGGAGGGTTGGCGTCAACGTAATGACCGATATCGACAACAGCAAGAAATGAGACGTCAGGAAGAATGGAATCGACATAAAGATCATTGGAGATGTCCGTTTTTCATCCATTGCTGGGAAGAAGGTATTAAATTGCCAACTGTTGAAAATTGCCCTAAGTGTAATGGTTATTACGGAGTCAATCGATCAGAAAGGAGGTTTCAACTTGGTAATCAGGGTTTGTCTATCAATGAGCCGATCAGAGGCAGAGCATCAGTGCATGATCGGCTGGGGGGCAGACTTAGTGTACATGAGAGGCTTGGTAAACGCGCTGGATATTTTCCAAGGAATCAAGAGGAGCTTGAGGAGATGGCAAACGCAAGAGTTCCCGATGAGGAAATATTCTACAGGGACCCTAATATACGTCGTGTAGAACCAACTAGGACTTGTTATCAGCCGGTTTGGAAAACCAAGTTTCCTCGATGGTGCCCAGAGGGTCTGACAAAGACGCAGAGAAGGAGGATGCAACGTGAGCGTCAGGAGGATTTATACCAAGAGGAAAATTCCTCCAATGAAAGGCCTGGTCATCAGCAGTGGCAGGTAAAACACAAAAATAAGGGTCCATCGGCAGATGTTAATATGGTATTCATGTTGCCGATGGAGTTTTTGGCACTATCTGATAATGAGGAAGAAGTTGTTCTCTCTGATCAAGTAGCTCAGTTAACACTAGATCCAATGATGGCTGTTTTTGAGAAACCTACCGATGACGAGAGACAGCATCTTAAGGCTTTATTTGTGAAGGGCAGAGTTGATGGGCAGCCTGTGTCTAAGGTACTTATTGATGGAGGGGCTGCGATTAATATTATGCCTTACGTGATGTATCGGAAACTTGGTAAGGGAGATCAAGACTTGACCAAAACCGATATGATGTTGAAAGATTTTGAAGGCAATGTGTCACCGGCTAAAGGGGCAGTGTGCGTTGAATTGACCATCGGCAGCAAAACCTTGCCAACGACGTTCTTTGTTATCAACGGCAAGGGTGCATATAATCTGCTTCTAGGGAGGGATTGGATTCATGCTAATTGTTGTGTTCCTTCTACAATGCATCAATGCCTCGTACAGTGGATTGGGGATAAGATTGAGGTCGTCCCTGGTGATTCTTCTTATATCATCGCATCGGCAGAATCAGATACTTATGAGCGAACTAAATGCATATCAGGAGAAGCTTGGGAAAAAGAGTTCCTTAGAGTTGCTGATTATGAAATTCCACCGATCCAAGCAGTCGGTTCTGAAGAGGAGTTTTAATGGATAGGTTTGCCGATGATGGAAAATTAGGTCAAGGGTTCACATCGGCAGATGATTTAGTAGAAGTAGATATCGGTGATGGTGATAGGTCAAGACCTACTTTTATTAGTGCTAAGTTAGATTCCAAGTGTAAGCAGCGAATAACAGATTTGTTAAAAGAGTATAAAGATTGTTTTGCTTGGGATTATACTGAGATGCCTGGATTAGACCGATCGATAGTTGAACATCGGTTACCTATCAAATCTGGATTTTGGCCACATCAGCAGCCAGCGCGCCGATGCAACCCTAATGTACTTCCTGACATTAAGGCCGAAATAACTAAATTAATTGAAGCAAAGTTTATTCGGCAATGTCGATACGCAGAGTGGATCTCTAATGTGGTTCCTGTTTATAAGAAAAATGGAAAACTTCGTGTCTGTATTGATTTCAGGAATCTCAACAAAGCCACACCGATGGATGGCTATCCAATGCCGATTGCTGATTTATTGATTGATGCTGCGGCTGGACATCAAATTATCAGCTTCATGGATGGTAATGCAGGTTACAATCAAATATTCATGGCTGAGGAAGATATTTCCAAGACTGCTTTCAGATATCCAGGTCATGTGGGGTTGTTCGAGTGGATAGTCATGACGTTTGGTTTGAAAAATGCCGGTGCTACTTATCAAAGGGCTATGAACTTTATTTTTCATGAGTACATCGGCACATTAGTGGAGATCTACATTGATGATGTAGTGATTAAGTCTGGAGATATCACAGCACATTTAGCCGATCTGCGAAAGATACTGGAGTGCACAAGGAAGCATGGATTGAAGATGAATCCTAATAAATGTGCATTCGGTGTATCGGCAGGACAATTCTTGGGTTTTATGGTGCATCAGCGGGGCATTGAAATCAGTAGGAAGTCTATTGATGCAATTAACAAGGTGATTGCTCCTGCCAATAAGACTGAATTGCAATCTTTGATCGGTAAGATTAATTTCATTAGAAGATTCATATCTAATCTGTCGGGTAAGATCAAGGCTTTTAGCCCACTACTTAAATTGAAAGCTGATCAGGAATTTGTATGGGGAGTTGAACAGCAATTAGCCCTTGATGAAATTAAGAAATATTTATCAAATCCTCCAGTGCTAGTTCCACCTCAACATGGGAAGCCTTTCAGGTTATATTTGTCAGCTGATGATACAGTTATCGGTTCAGCTCTTATTCAAGAATTTGAAGGGAAAGAACGTGTTATTTATTATTTGAGCAGAAGATTAGTGGATGCTGAGACGAGGTATTCGGCCATCGAAAAATTGTGTCTGTGTTTATACTTTTCTTGTGTCAAATTAAGGCATTATTTGTTATCTGCCGAATGTACGGTCATATGCAAAGACGATGTGGTCAAGTATATGCTGTCGATGCCGATATTAAGTGGTAGAATCGGCAAATGGATTTTAGCATTATCAGAATTTGAACTACGCTACAAATCAACTAAGGCAGTTAAAGGGCAAGTGATGGCTGATTTTGTCACTCAGCATTGTAATACAGTGGACTCTCTGGGGATTGCTCCCTGGACACTTTTCTTCGATGGGTCCACATGTGGTGAAGGAGCAGGTATCGGCGTTGTGTTAATTTCACCTCAAGGAAGGAAGTATGAGTTTTCATTGCCGATTGTTGCTACAGCGACAAACAATCAAGCTGAATACCAAGCCTTGATAAAAGGGTTAGAATTGCTAAAGGAGATACGTGCCGATGTTGTTGAAATCTTTGGTGATTCTATGCTAGTTATAAATCAATTGGCTGGAATTTATGAATGCCGAAGTGAAGCTTTGATTTCGTATTATGAAAGATGTTTGCAATTGTTGAAAGGATTTAGAGATTTTCGTCTTGAACATATCTCTCGATTGCATAATGAGGAAGCTAATCGACTAGCTCAGCATGCTTCAGGGTATCAGCCTATTCAGGAAGTGCTAACATCGGCAGTTGATACCGATGACTGGAGAAAAGAGATTGTCGATTATTTAAAGGATCCATATAGAAAGGTTGAGAGACGTATAAGGTTCCAAGCTACCAAATATGTGCTCCTCGATGATGAATTATATTATCGAACTATAGATGGAGTTTTACTTAGATGTGTTAGCAATGATGAATCGAAAAGCTTGATGGGTGAAATTCATGAAGGAGTATGTGGGGCACATCAATCGGCTTTCAAGATGAAATGGATGATCAGAAGGAATGGGTACTATTGGCCGACTATTCTTGAAGATTATTTTAAATATTTTAAGGGATGCCAGGGGTGTCAAAAGTTTGGTAATATTCAAAGAGCGCCTGCATCGGCTATGAATCCTATAATCAAACCATGGTCGTTCTGGGGATGGGCTATTGATCTCATTGGTCAGATTTATCCGCCATCGAGTAAAGGACATAAATTTATTCTGGTTGCTACCGATTATTTCACAAAGTGGGTTGAGGCAATTCCTTTAAAAAAGGTGACATCGGTCAATATGATTGATTTTGTGAAAGAGCATATTGTTTACCGATTTGGTATTCCTCAGACTATCACTACCGATCAGGGCACTATGTTTACATCAGGAGAATTTGATGAGTTTGCTGTAGGTATGGGAATTAAAATTTTAAATTCTTCTCCATATTATGCTCAAGCTAATGGTCAAGCTGAGGCTTCTAACAAAGGGATCATCAAACTCATTAAGCGCAAAATTGAAGAAAATCCTAGGAGGTGGCATACAGTATTAAATGAAGCCTTGTGGTCATATCGGATGTCATGTCATGGTGCAACCAAAGTAACGCCTTATCAGTTAGTATATAGACACGATGCAGTATTGCCTTGGGAAATTAAGGTTGGCTCTAGACGAATACGTTCTCAAAATTAGCTGACAGTCGATGATTATAATACTCTTATGAAGGATGAGTTGGAAGATGTGGCGGGTCATCGGTTAAGGGCTTTAGTTAGTATCGAAGAAAATAAGAAAAGAGTAGCTAGATGGTATGACAAGAAGGTGAAAGTAAAAGAGTTTGCCGATGGAGATCTGGTCTGGAAATTGATTTTACCGATTGGGACTAAAAGTTCAAAGTTTGGAAAGTGGTCTCCTAATTGGGAAGGTCCATATCGGATAAATCAGTCTGTTCCTGGTAATGCATATATTTTAGAAACCCTCGAAGGGGTTGTGATTCCCAGAGCGTTAAATGAAAAATATTTAAAGAAATATTACCCTAGTATCTGGATAGATGCATAAAAGTATAAGTGCCGATAACAGTACTATCGGCTAGAATTATGCAAGGATGTCAATGTCTCATAAAGTGCCGATACAATAAATAAGATTACACGTTCAACAAGGATTGGATAGCTAATATCGCACGCAGGCGAATCTGGTCGGCTTCCTCCATTTCTTTGATATCGTCATCGGCAGCACCCTCCACAGGCTTGAGTTTTTTCTTCATGGCTAAAGCTTTGCGAGCTTGGATATCTCTTTCTTGCTGAAGGGCTTTGACGGCATTGGGTAGCTGGCTTTCTTCTTGTTGAGCATGAATTAAGGCTGCATCGATTTCTTTCAATTCAGCCAATAGAGCTATCTTCCTTGCTGATAGATCCAAGATTTTCTGCTTAAGTGCAGCACCCGAAGTCTGCAAGTTGACGATGCCCTTGTGCTTCTCATCAGCGATTTGTTTCAGTTGTAGCATCTCTTCTTTGAGTTGAGCTTGAGCTGCTCTATCGGCAATGCGCTGAGCAGCCCGTTGATATTGCAGTTGGCGGCTTTCTAAGTGAGCTGCTGGGAAGAGTACTTCTTCAACATCGGCAGGGACCTGGCCACGAATTGTTTTGAAAATTGCCTTTGCGGGGTCCGAGTCATCTACCAGTTGGGCGGTACCTTGCTGTAGCAAGTTCAGGAGGGTTTCCAACTTGGATTTAGTCTCTGCCGATATTGTTCCCAGTGCAAGGGAAGAACTTGTTTCCTCTCCATCGTCGTCAGAAATGTCAATGGCAAAGGAAAATAGGCTGTTCGGGGAATCTTGTTCCTGAGAGAGAGAAAAGGAGATCAGTTAGGGGTAAGTATGAGTATTGTAAAATCAGCTAGGTTGATCGGTTTACCTGTTTCAAGGCAATTTCCTGTGCTTGACTGGAGGAAGCAACCTGGAGTATGTCGTGTGGGGGATCGGCTGAGCTTGCCGATGGAATATCCTCTGTGACTTCATCGGTGGTGGGCTCTTGAGGTATGATGACCGATGACATTGGGGCAGATGTAGGGATCGGCATAGACCTTTGTCGTTTTGGCTGTGCTTCAGTATCTGTTAAAGCTTTACGCTTTGCTTGGGCATCGGCAATGATTGGCTGGGGGGCATCGACACTTGTTGGTTGTGAAGCTTGGACATCTGGTACGTTTGCCGATGTACCCAATTGTTGTTGCAAAACAAGTGTAAGATATGATATTTAACAGATAAAATGTAAAGTCAAGAAGCTACCTCTGAAGGTTCATCGAAAGAAGTGGTGCTTGATATCGGCGGAATTGCCGATGACGATCCAGTAGCAGCTCTTACCCCCTGATGATTAAGGTTAATACAGTTTGTGATCGGCATAAGTGAAAATAAACAAGGTTGTTACCTTAAATGCTTTGACCAAGGTTGTAGCAGCAGCCGATGGAGTAGCCCTGGATGTAGCCAATTTGGACTTAGAAGTGATGGTCTTGTACGA